>NW_020312678.1:0-200560 GCF_002999335.1 Cyclospora cayetanensis | reverse complement strand
ACATGAGGCTGCACATGAACTGCAGAAAGAGGTAAATCGTTTTACCAGTAGAAGCCGGCATAGGTCCGTCGATGTTTACTCTAGTCCTAACGTCTGCTCCCCTCCTCTCTCTCTCTCTCTCTCTCTCTCTCTCTCTCTCTCTCTCTCTCTCTCTCTCTCTCTCTCTCTATCTCTCTCTCTTTTTTCCCTCCTGCTGCTGCGTGTGTGCGATGACGCGAGCGCGCACTTTTTAAGTGCAGCGCGACATGTGTGGACAGCTTTCGTGGTTTCGAAGCCTGTTTGCTACCCTGCCTGCCTGCGATGTTGCAGCTGTACTGGCAGCTGCTTTCCGACTTGACGCTGCCTCCGGGGAGTCGCTTGCTGGGAGCATGGGGGCTTTTGCGCGCTTCGTGCTTATGGCTGCATCGGCTGCTGCGACGCTGGCTAGGGGGGGCCCCCCTCCTCCTGTGGGGGAGTCTTCGGGGGGCCCCTGACAGGGGTCGTGTGTGGCGAGGCTTTGCAGCCACGGCTGGACGCTTTTTGTGGGGTTCTACAGATCCTCGTGCAGCAGAGGCAGCGCAGCAGCAGCAAGCAGCAGAGAGCCCTCCCCTCCTTGTGGTGCTCTCCGTCTACCTCTCGGTAAGGCTTCGAAGAGAGACGTGCGCGCGATGGAGCCATGAGGCAGAGACGGCCTTTCTCCTGCTGCAGGTTTGGCAGTTGCATTGCGTGTTACAAGCACCAGCCTGCCGCTTCTAGTGCTGCTGCTGCTGCTGCCGCTGCATCTTTGTTTGTGTGTATACATGTGTATAGGCGTATATATGTGTGCACACGATGCAGAGGGAAGAAGATCGACGTTTTTGGACGCAGCTACTCCTCGCTGTCACGCTGCTCGCGGTGTGGGCGTTCCTCGCCATACAGCTCGCGCTCCGCATTCCAGAAATGCGTGCTGCAGCAGCAGCAACGGCAGCAACAACTGGAGCGGCCGTTCCCCCCACAACTGCGCAAACGGCGCTCCAGCAAAGAAACACTCGCGGCATCACACCCGCCGTTGCCGCTGGCTTTCCATCTGACGCTTCGCTGAATCCGGAAGGCGCTGCTGCAGCGGGCACCACAGAGGCTGCAGGGGAAAGCACAAGCTCGTCAGACGCTGCTGCCGCTGCTGCGCCTCCTCCTGTACATGGCGCTGCTGCTGCAGCAGCAGGGGCCGATGCTGCAGCAGCAGCAGCAGAGGCTGCAGTGTCAAGCGTCGCTGAAGCAGGAGGGGGTGCGCCGACTTCGTCGGATGCTGCAGCCGATGACACAGAAAAGGCGGATCGTGGAGAGACTTCTCGCGCAGATGCAGAAGAGCAGTTAGAGGCTGACGGCGATTCACCAACATCGCCTCTAAGGGGGGGAGACGAACACGAGCAGGTGCAGATCCTGCGGCAGCGACGGTGTGGGCTTGTTTAGGTTATCCTGGAATTCTTATTTTTTGACTGTAGACAGTATAGTTGGTTAAGCTGTGGCAAATATGATCCACAGTGTGGCGTCGTTTCAGTTGATGTTTTCGAATGCGCTTTAGAGTTGCGCTCGGTCGGCTAGCACGAATGCCTAGGTGTGCTGCTGCTGCTGCTGCTGCTGCTAGAGAGTGCCTTTTTTCAAGGTTGCAGAATTAGGCGTGCAAGCGCTCCGAACTAGCGTGTAGGGTTACGAAACTGTAAGGGGGGTTGAAATAGTGTCTCCTCGCCATAGCAGATATGGCAGCTCCTCCCTGCAGCAGAGAGGCCGTCTGTCCGTCCCTTTTGGTGGGGTTGTTAAACACGATCGGCGGCTGCGAGATCGGCAGCACTTACGAAAGGGCGACCCCAGCGGCTCTGCCTAAGGCTGCACACACAGTTTCCTACTGAGTAAAGAGCGCCTGCACTTGCTGCAGCAGCAGCAGCGCTTTTATTGTCGCGGCAACATCGCGAGCTAGAGACTGTCCCCCTTCTTGGGGAGTATGGGGCTTGACGCCAGCCGGCCGTGTGCATTGCATGCATGCACGGAGAGCAGGGAATACCGCATGCGCGAAGCCGAAGTTTGAAAGACAAGGAGGCGCAACTAGCCATGCCAAAGATGAGCATGCATGCCGCCAACAGGTGCACACAGAGCGTCGGTGTATCGACACACCGAGACATACAGGAGGGCCGTTGCGCAAGCTGGGAGAATGAGGAGGGAGGGGAATGAGGAAGGAAGGGAGAAAGAAACACGTAGAGTAGGAATGCGGTGTCAGACGCTTACGTCCAAGACAGCGGTGGCAGCACTAGTGCGCCTCTTCTACTCTGCTTAACGTCCTCTCAGGAAAGAGAGAGAGAGAGAAATGCCTCGAGAAAAATCGCAGCCAGCAGTCTACCCCCGAAAAAAGCTCCTGCAATCACAGGATCTCACTACTCCCCTTCACCAGCCTCGACGGAAGGCGACTCTTCCGCTGCAACAGCAGCGGAGAGCATCGCACCCTCTCCTTGTGCCTCTGCCAACGTCTCCCCCCCCGCCCCGCTAGTGGTTGCAGTAGAACTACTACTACTATTACTGGTGCTTGCACTGCCACTGCTGCCGCTTGTCTCGCTATCACCCGCTGCTGGAGCACCTTCTTCGGTGGGAAGTATGTCTAATTCTGCGACTTGAGAGGCTTCCGCCGCTATCTTCTCCTGCTGTGCGCTGCGGCGGCTTCTTCGTGGCATGCGACTCTTTTCTGCCATGATGAGACTCTCCGCTTGCGGAAGTGCCTCCTCTTCAGCTGCTTCTGCTGCCGTTGCTGCTGAGATCTTTTCCTCCTGCTCCTCCAAGACCACCCTTTCCGCGGCTCCTTTGTCTTCGACTGCCATCTGCCCTCCGAACCGTCGAGTCTCTGCGCGCGGCAGCCTCTCCTGCAGATAGCTGCTAGTGCTCACTCCTGCCAGCTCTCCATTACCAACTTCCCCGCGAGAAGGCAGCCATCCACGCCTTCGGAGGGGAAGAGGCCTTCTTCGAGAGCGCAGCGACTCCTCCAGATCGCTGTCGCTGCTGCCGTCACTCTCCGAAGCCTCGGGGGGAACGAACTGATGACGAGCACTGGGGTGTCGTCTGACCACTGCCAAATAGCGCCGCTGCACGAAGACTTCTTTGCGAGATAGCAGCGCCATCTCCAGCGCCTGCAGCGCGAAAAGACACAGAATCACGACCAGAGAGAGGCACATGCAACCGACAACGCTAAGCTCCGCAGAGCACCAGGAAGGAGTGCACACACACGCCCCCTTCCCTCTCCCCCTTCCCTCTCCCCCCACAAGTCTGCATCTGCAGACCTTTTCCCCTTCCTCGCTAGGCTAGCAGTATCAACAGCGGCAGATGCGCTCGCGCATGCTCACGGGGTGCGCTGCAAGATCTATCCCTGACATCCAGAGAACGTGTTTTCTCCAGTCCTCCTCCAAAGCAGCAAGCCCAGAGCTCTCCTGCCGTTCCTCTGCCACCTCCTCCCGCTGAGGCATCATCGGCTCATACAGCTGATCTAGAACCTTCTGCCTCCAGACAGCAAACACTAAGCTCCGAATAGGCGTGCGCTTGAGGTAAACAAACGCTCGACACAGCCAGCTTGCCGGACTGCACCACCAAAACATCAAACAACACAAATCTCAACACTTCAGGGAATATGTGCCAAACACTCACAGAAAAACGCAACCCACAAACAGGCACTCAGAGACAGAGCCAAAATTATATATATAGAGAGAGAGAGAGGGAAAGGGAGACAGAGAGACAGACAGAGAGAGGAAGAAAGAAAGAGGGAAGGGGAGATAGAGACAGACACAAATACATACATATACATATATAGACAGATACATAGATATACATATACACACATATACATATACATACGTATGCATACATTTACACACACAAAGACCAAGACACCCAAGGAAGGAGTTCCCTAGACGCAGACTGCGGAAAATTGAATTTTTTGCATCAATCCTTTCCTTCTGACCCCCACCCGTCTCCCCTCCTCTCTCCTATCCCTATCTCCTCTCTCCCTATCCCAATTTCCAATCTCCTCTTTCCTATCCCTATCTCCTCTCTCCTCTCCCCCCTCCGTCTCCATCGGCTCGCCAACAAGCACGCAAAAGAAGGAGGGGAGAAGAAAGGGAGTAATAGAAGGGGCAAAAGCGTAAAGCGGAAGACCTACTTGATTTGCAAGCCATGTCGACCAAGTGCCTCCGCGAGGATTAGGCGTCTGCGACGTCTTTGCCGTGCCTCAAGCTGCAAGAGCGCCATGTTTTGTTGCAGCTCCAGCTGCGCTTCTTGATCAAGGCTTCCGAGACGTTCTCTGGAAGCCTCGTAAGATGCTGCAAGAGGGAACCACCACGTTCCCCGCCTCGCGTAGACTGCTGAATCCGCGGGGGGAAGGAGCCTTCCGACTGCTGCTGCAGCCTGCACCGAAGTGTGGATGGGGGGGGGCCCTTCTTCGTGGCTTAGGTGCAGGAGGTGCTGCCTCCTGCTGCCTTCAACAAGATCCTCCAGCGTCTCCGGAGGGAGACTGAGGGGCAGCACAGCCTCCATTTGCTGCTGCAGCTGCGCGTCGTGTTGCAGCAGAAGCCCTACATCCATATCCCCCGAGCCGTCGAGGCTCCCTCCAAAAGCTGCAAGCGAGATCGGCGACCATGTCTGCTGCTGAGGCTTAAATCCGTAGGTTCGAGGAGACTTTCTCCTCGCTCCCTCCGCATATCTTTCGCCCCCCCGCATGGGCGGAAAGGCTGCTGGAGCCTGTCTCTGCCATCTGGGCGTCCTCCACGGCAGAGGAGCTGCCTCACCACGCATGCCTCCCTTCCTTCCCGCGTAGTCATCATATGCGTATTGCTGCTGCTGCTGCTGCTGCTGCCTAAAGTGCTGTGTGCCCCAGGGGGGTCGCGACTGTGTGGCGCGGTGCTGCCAGGAGTTATTGGTGCGTCTCCAGTCTCCCCAACGTCTGTAGTGGTGGTGCTGTTGGTGCTGTTGCTGCTGTTGTTGCCACGGCTCGTCGCGTTCAGACGCTTCGAAGCCCTCCGTCTCGGTGTCTCCTTCTGAAAAGAGGCTCCGCGACGGTGCCTCGCCTTCTTCGTAGGGAGAGAGCGACTCGGGAGCTCCTGCGCTTAGGCCCTCTGCCGCCTTTGTCGCCGCTGCTGAGCGTCTGCAGTCGGGGGGCGAGAAGGGCAGGAAGAAAGGGAGGGCGCCTCTCGAGAGGGAGCTGCTGCTTGGCGGAGAACGCCATGCGCAGCAGTTGGGGAGGGAAGCGGCCTGCAGCAGCACGAACTGCAGCACGAACTGCAGCACGAAGTGCAGCACTGCGGGGAGTGGCAAAAGCCACGCATGCAGAGAGCGCCGCTGGGTGGCCATGGGAGGAGGGCGGGGGGAGCGGAGAGAGGCGAGGGGGTGGCAAGAGCGAGCGCCTTTGGCTGGCCGTTTCGCCGACTCCTCGCTGCTGCTGCTGCACTGGAGAGGACCCCACGTGCGCGTCAGTGTACAGGGAAGGAGGTGGCGGGGGGAGAAAGGGGATCTGCGCGGCAGCAGAAGCCTCTCCGAGAACGCAGCCACTGCAGGACGGCGGCAAACACACGGGGAATGGCCAAGGTGACTCGGCGCCCTAAGAATGCGCCTAACCCACGACCTTCCAACTTAAAATAGTCGCCTTGGCTCTTTTGCGCGTTGTCGACTGCTGCAGACTTGCAGTGCTCGCTGGAGAGAATGGGAAAAGAGGCGCGGGGGGGGGGGGGGGCCCTAGAGGGCCTCGGAAGCTGGTGCCACCCCTGCTCTTGAGCGCCGAGGCAAATGTACACAGAGCCAAAAATGAAGTTTTAGGTAAAAGCGGAAGAAATTAAGGTGCACAAATACACTAATGCCAATGGTAAAGCCAGGGGGGCCCTACAGAGGGGTGGCCATTCCCCAGGTGAGTACCTCGCGGCCCTCCCCCAGCTGTCAAGACACACGAACCCCATAAGACCTTCCGCGCGCCGAGGCTGCATGTAGGAGCGCAAAAACGGTGAAAAACTGCGCTTATTTCTTCCTAACGCGGTGCCTCTTTCGCTTCTAAGGCTTGCGCTCTCCAAGGAGCAAGCACACCCTACATACACGCAGCCAGGCAGGCAAGCGAGCGAGCAACTAGGTAGGTAGGCAAGCGAGCAAGCAACTAGGTAGGTAGGCAAGAAAGCGAGCAGACAACTAGGTAGGTAGGCAAGCAAGCAGACAACTAGGTAGGTAGGCAAGCAAGCAGACAACTAGGTAGGTGCGCAAGCGAGCAGACAACTAGGTAGGTACGCAAGCAAGCAGACAACTAGGTAGGTACGCAAGCAAGCAGACAACTAGGTAGGTAGGCAAGCAAGCAGACAACTAGGTAGGTAGGCAAGCAGCCGAGTAAGTAGGGAGATAGATAGGTGGCCTGCAAGGGACAGAGTGACTGCTCGCTCTAGTTCTGCGTATATTTGCACTACGATAAGGAGCCGGCAAGGCTGAACCCTGCAGCTGATGTTAGCCTGCGCAGCTGCTGCTGCCACCACACAAACGTGGAAAAACGACCCCCTCGACGGAAGGGCCTTTTATTCAGGAGGTGCCCTGTCTCGACGGCGGACGAGAAGGCTTTGAGGGAGGCAACTGAGCCTCTTTCCGCCAGACAGCGGTGGCAGCTGAGCTGACAGAAGGGTTCTCAAAGGCCTCCTCCTCGCAAACGCGGACGGAGCAAGCCTTTCCTAGACAGGCAGGCAACGTCTCTGGGCTCTTCCGGCTGCGCTGTTAGGAGGTGCGACGTCTTTACAGACAGAAGGCGGCAGGCGCAGAGACGTGCCTAAGGCCTTTCGCAGAGCGAGAAACACGCTGCGAGCGCTTCCCTTCAAGCAACTGTTGCTCTTGAAGAGCTTACGTCCACGAAACTAGAGGCCAGCAACGCATGCGCGCAGGGAGGCACACGCTGCGCGAGGAAATGCAAAGGGGTCGCGAGGAGGAAATCGCCCCCTCTCGACTACCTTTCGAAGCAGGCTGTGCAGTCCAACTAAAGCCCAGCACGCAGCCCGTTCCGCTTCACAGACTGACTGCCCTGGGAGACTTTAGAGCCGCTCCGTGGCTGTGTGGCGTTTCAAGGGCCCTCTCAGTGTCGCCGTGACTGCGGCAGCAATCGCTGCACGCCGCGTAGCAATTGCAGAGTCTACATGCATGCTCTGCTTCTGGCACACTGCAGCATCGGCAGCCGTGGGGGAAGCCTCGTGACTCTTTAAGGCCTCTGCAGAGAGCTCGGAGAGTGCCGTCGCAGCTTCTGCCGCCGTAAAGACTCCTGCAGGAGCCTTCCTCAGCAGAGCATTCAGCAGTGCAGGCAGCCAAGAGACAAACAGGGGACAAGAAGAAGGGCTGGCCGACTCCGCCGCCTTGTGTAGCGGCTGCTGCTCTGGAAGCAGTTCCTCCGCCTTGTCTAGCGGCTGCTGCTCTGGTGGCGGGGGGGGCCTGTAGGAGATGGGGGTGTTATATGGCGTCTGTGGAGATTCAGACAGCGCATACGCAACGGGGGATGGCTTCTTCAGATGCGCAGTCAATTCTGCAAGGTTGCTGCCCCCGCTGCTGCTGACGCTCTTGAGAAGGAGCTCCTCCGGCCGCTGACTCTGCACACACGTGCTGAGGACTGGATAAGCCATGCAGAGAGCTTCTATGATCGCCACCAACTGCAAAGGTTCGAAGCTCTCCAAGTCACACGCCACAAGGCGCTCCGCTGCAGAAAAAACACTCAGCGCATGATCCGTCGGACGCTAGTCTGCCGTATTCGGCGCACAAAAAGGCCCTTTCAGCGCAAAAAGACTCCTGCCTGGTGTAGCAGCACGCAGCATGCAACATGTACCATGCAACATGCAACGAGCTCTGCATCTCTCTCTCTCTGTGTGTATCTATCTTTCTATCTCTCTCTCGCTCTCTGGCTCTGTATCGAGCTCTCTCTCTCTGGCTCCGCATCTATCTTTCTATCTTTCAATCTCTCTCTCTCTGTATATATATATATATCTCCTATCTCTGTCTCTCTTACCTAAGCAGAAGAGGAGCTGCGGCTCGTTGGCGCCGAGTTTCACAAGGGCACAGAGCGCTGCCGCAAGCTCTTCAGAATCGAAGTCTTCTCGATGTTGCAACAGCAATTCCAGATGACTCAGAGCCGCATCCGTCAGCCTGCAGCAGCATCAGCATTAGCAGCAACAGCAGACACGTGTCAAGCGAGCACAGGCAATCGGAACAGGCTCGCGCGTGTCAAGGAAAAACCCCGCGAGAAGAGATAGCGCTCCCAGCTGCATCGGCGTGCTGGGCGGCCGCTGCCGCCATATGACCTGTACGTACACCACAAGAGCCAATCGCTTGCCTCGGAGATGCGAAGAAGGGGTTGGCGAGAGCCTCGACGACGGCAGCAACATCCATAAGCTCGCATTTGCCGAGTTTCGCCAAAAGAGCTCCTTTTAGCGTCAGCACACTGGCATCATCTCGTACATCGGCTGCAGCAAGCGACTTAAAGAGAACCGCGAGACTCTGCGCAGGGGCCCCCATTGCCAACGCCGCGGCGCGCCTCGCCAGGGGGCCCCATAGAGAAGCAGCCAAACGGCCAGCAGACAGCAATCGCAAAGAAACGCATGCAAGGGTAACCGCATCCATCTGCTCGATGTACAGGCTTCCTCCACGAAGGGAGTGCAGCAAAGGATCCGGAAAGCCCATAAAAGTTGCTGCACATAAACACAATATATATATATATATATACATATGTACACACACATACACATACATACACATACATACACATATACACACACACATAGATACACATACATACATATACACATACACATACATACACATACATATATACACACACATAGATACACATACATACATATACACATACACATACATACACATACATATATACACACACATAGATACACATACATACATATACACATACATATATGCACACACATACACATACACATACATGTATACACACACATAGATACACATACATACATATACACATACATATATGCACACACATACACATACACATACATGTATACACACACATACATACACATGCACACACATACACATATATACACATACACATATACACATACACATATACACATACACATACATACAGACGGCCATGACCTCAAGCGTAAGGAGCAAAGAGAGCACCAACGCGCATAAATCACTGGAGTCCAACACTCTGCACAGAAAAACGCCCTGCGTGCGATGCCTCTTCGGCGTACAGCAGCACCCGACAGCACAGCTGCGGTTGTGCCCTAGTGACAAAAAAAGACCTCATCTGCAGGCAGAGAGTGTCTTGAATTGCCTCTCGTTTCATCCACATATTGCGTTAGACAGGCAAAGCATCGCAGACCAAGCACCACTCCACATACGTACATAGACATACACATAGACATAGAGACATGAACATTCCATATAGAGAGACATGAACATTCCATATAGAGATGCATGAACGATCCATACAGAGAGACATGAACATTCCATATAGAGAGACATGAACATTCCATATAGAGATACATGAACGATCCACGTAGAGATACATGAACGATCCACGTAGAGATACATGAACATTCCATATAGAGATACATGAACGATCCACGTAGAGATACATGAACATTCCGTATAGAGAGACATGAACATTCCATATAGAGAGACATGAACACTCCATATAGAGAGACATGAACATACCATATAGAGATACATGAACGATCCATACAGAGAGACATGAACATTCCATGTAGAGATACATGAACATTCCATATAGAGAGACATGAACATTCCAGATAAAGACACATGAACATTCCGTACAGAGATACATGAACATTCCACATAGAGATACATGAACATGCATATATGGATATACAGACGTACAAGCATCAATAGAAACATGTACGTATATATATATATATATATATATATATACGTACATGTTTCTATTGATGCTTGTACGTTTCAATATCTATCTGTTATATATACACCAGATCACGACATTAAGAGCGGGGGAACGCATTGAGAAGTGCACAACAGCAGTAGTACACGCAAGAATACCTGGCTTTGAACGTTTCTCGCGCCACCATTCGAGCGTTGGATGGACTTTATGCATGGCGAAGGATTCAGTAAGAGGGCGTCGCGTGTGTATCTTCTCGTTCTGCTTCGCCCAAGTTCGTTTAGAGGGGGGCGTGTAGTCTCGCACTTGTTGCAGCGCATGCGGCTGCTGCTGCTGCTGCCACTCCCGCAGCGGCAGTGGACAGTGTTGCAGGAAGAGCAGAGGGAGAGGCATCCAAGTAGTTTCAAGCGGCGGGGGTTGCCTGCACTGCCGCATGCCTCTCAACGCGAGAGAATGGGGGTGTGTGTGTGCGTTGAGGCTGTTGTTACACCAGCGGTTGGAAGAAGGAGCGACTGCATGCGCGCTTTTAGGGCAGCTGCTGATTCCCCGCTGAGGCTTCTTTCGAGAGGAATCCGTGCCGCAGAGAACCGTGAGATGCATGCGGTGGGGGGGTGGCTGCCAAGGAAGGAAATGATCAAAGACGTGCAGCAGGGGGAGGGGGGCCCCCCCCGAGGGGCCCCCCCTGCCCGGCAGCCGTGACAGCCCACTCATCACCCCGTTGGCAGGTGCCAGAAACGTCGCATGCAGCTCAGAGTGCCTGTCGCATCACCCCCGGCAAAACAGTTTTTCTACGCGAGCGCGCCGGGTCGGACTGTACGTACACTGCCGTGTGATGGAGAATACGCTTCTTCCAGCAGCAGGAGGCAGGGGTTAGACTAAGGGGAGTCGTGCAAGCACGCGTGCATGTATGCGAGTAGGTGTGCATGCGTGCATGCATGCACGACTCCCCTTAGTCCAACCCCGCTTCCGCGTGCTACCTCGTGCGTTGCCTGCCTTCCAGTTCGCTCCCTCCGCCTGCCCACCCCGTTCCGCCTGCAGGGGCCTCCCGAGGAGACAGCCGTTTTTCTGCTGCTAAATGCGCCTGCGCTTGCCTTTGCGAGAAGGTTAATTAAGCCTCAGAAGCGCTGGTGGGTGCGAGAGGCGCAGAGCAACAGCCGAGAGAGAGAGAGAGATCCGACGCAGAAATCCAGCACTCCCATAAGACCGCGTGAAACTTTCGAGGTCTGAGCCTGGAGAAGATGCAGAGAGGAAAAGGAGGCAGATAGGGGTGGGTGTATTTCTCTTCCATCAAAGATAAAGGGCCCCCTGCCCTCCTGGGGGCCCCCCCTCCCTGGCGACATGCGACCCCTGCCGCCGCGCAGCAAACAGCCCCCCTGCCGAAGGAGGCCCCTTGAAGAGTCGCGTTTTGCGCTTTAGATGCCTCGATTTTCTCACATAAAACAAATTCCATTTTACGTTTTTTGCGACTTGTAAGCACATGCAGGGGCGTTCGCCGCCGCAACGCGCACGCCTTGGCGCATAGGCATACAGCAGCGCAGCCCTTCGAATATGGATTCTGGTGTATGTACATACCACAGTCGAAGGCCCCTCGTGTGGATTTTCGTCTTGCATCCTCCTGTTTCTACCTCTAGAGACTAGGTTTCTCTCGTCTGATCCGACGATCTGCGGTTCTAGCCGCAGCTGCAGGGATAAGGGCAGCAGCAAGCAGCAAGAAGAAGAAGCCTTGCTATCCAGCAGCAGCAGCTGAAGCCTAGAGGCGTCTTTGTGCTTTTTCCTTCTTCACGAGACGCCCTTTGCTGCAGAGAGAAGCAGCTCGCGCATGTGTCGTCTGTAACGTCCTCTCACTCTTCTCCTTCCCCCTTCCCTCTAGCACTTCTCCCTCCCTCCGCTGCTTCGCTCCAGTCGCTTCTCCGTATTTACACCTCTGCCTCAGTGCCCAGCAGAAAAAATGCTGCGCCTCTATGGACCTGGAAAGCGGAAGGCGTCGAACGAGGGGGTACAGCAGCAAGCTGCAGCAGATTCTGAAGGTTCTCCTCCTGCAGTGGCAGGGGGGCCCCCCCCCGCCACAGCAGGAGGTTCTGCGGCTGCTGCTCCCGCAGCAGCTCTTGCTGCGCCTCGCATCCTGCCCAGCGATATTCGCTTGCAGAAAGACTTGGAAGATCTTGATCTTCCGCCTAACTGCACGCTGCGCAGCCTTCTCCCTCCGGGGGGAGGCTCAGACGCAGGTTGCCTTTCTATGGACATAGAAAGCGAAAGGGGAGCACTTCCGACGTTCCTTCTGACGCTCACTCCAGATGAAGGATACTGGAGAAATGGTCGCATTCGCTTCACTATCAAGCTGCCCGACAACTACCCTCACGACCCCCCCAAAGTCAAATGCAGAGACAAGGCAAGCATACCACTGGCAAGGCTGTCAGAAAACGGCGAGGGGACGGGTGGGGGGGGGGGAAGGCGGTAAAAGAAAAGAGGGAAAAGGTACAAGCTCATGCAGTCAAGGCACAGTAACGTGCCTGAGGAAAGCTTCCGTAGAAGAAGGGGGACAGAACCGCATAGCGGCTGCTCTGATGCAAGGCTGGGAAGCGGCTGCTGCACTTGGAAAGGGGGGCAGGCAGGCAGGCAGGCACACATACACACATATATGTATATTCCGCGCGGCTAAAGGCATAAGGGCTTTGCTCTCCAGAATTCTTGTTTGCAGATTTACCATCCGAACATCGATCTGCAAGGCAATGTCTGTCTGAACATTCTGAGAGAAGACTGGAAGCCTGTGCTGTCGCTCTCATCTGTGATCTACGGACTGCTCCATCTCTTTCTTGTAAGAAGCGGCCTCCCTCTTTGGCCATGCGTAGCATGTGCGCTCACGACTGCAGCCGTAGCATACCCCCCTTCTTTCCACAGCAGAAAAATGCGCAACACACTTACCCCCACCCTAACGCAGTGCGGCGCTTGCGCTTCTACGCAGGAACCGAATCCTAACGACCCCTTAAACCAAGAAGCCGCTGCAACTCTGCGCACCGACCCTCTCGGCTTCGAGCAGCGCGTGAGAAGCAGCATGAGGGGCTTTTCTGTTGGAAATGAGGCCTTTACCCCCATCCTCTGATGTGTGCGAGCAGCGGCAGCCGCAGCTGCCCCTCCCTTGCCGTTTGCCGTGGCGATGGCATTCAGCTACAGCTGCCCTAGGTGCGCGTGCACTACCAGCTAGCTAGCTAGCTGGTAGTACACGCTAGCTAGCTAGCTAGCTAGCTAGCTAGCTGCGCCTGTCCATGAAAAGCTGGCGGCCCAGCTTGTGCAGTTGCTGCCCCGCAGCTTGAGGCACTGGCTGCCTCGTTTTTTAGCGCGACAACGCTTGGCAGTGCAAGCCTGCTGCTGTATTAAGGGTGTACTTATTAGTGGATGCACGAAGAAGCAGCACGTGCGACAGCCACTCCTTTTGGCAAGAGGTGACTTATGTGGGGAGGGGTCAGTGGCAGGTGGCTGTTTGTCTCTATGGGCTTGCGGTCTGCTGCTCTCGCAAGCCCTCGAAATCTCCCACGAGCTGCAGGGCAGTGTACGTGTGCCAACTGCCTTCCCGTCCTCCCGCTGCACCCTCTCCAGCTCAAACACACGCTAATCATAACAATAGCAACAGCAACTATTAACCCCCAGCCCAGCCCACGCTCGTACGACAGGGTTGCTCTTGCACAAGTTGGAAATATATACATGTAGACGTGTTTGCCCCGTCCCCGAAAGGCAAGGCCCTTCAAACGCACCCACTCCCAGACACACTTAACGACGGCTCCTATTTTAGAGGGATTCTTGAAGAGGAAACGCGCTAGGAAAGCCTTGGGGGAGGCAGCCTATCGGACGCCTGCCTCTTTGCGCTGCTCTCGAGGCATAAATAACACAAAGTGTGGCACCCGACAGAAGTGGCTGGCGCACGCTCGAAGGAAACAAACACAAGGAAGAGAGGAAAGGAGGGGAGGCCAGGAGCTTGTCAAACCTGTAACCCCTAGCCGCTGCTTTGAACCGCAGTCTCTCTTGGCGGTATTTTCGCTGCAGCACCTGCTGACTTGACGCTAGATGGCAATGCAACAGCAGTGGCAACTACTACTGCTGCTTTGCTGCTGCTGCTTGCGGCTGCTGTCCTCACGTGTCCTCCCACCCATGCATGCATGCACGGGAGGAAGCGTGGAGTGAGGGGGATGATGTATGCGGTTCCCTCATATGAACACTTTTTTCCAAAACACTGTGAGTCTGATACCACGGACAGCCCTTCAGACGCGTATTTAGGCGTATGGCCTTTTCTCATTGTGGGACGCCCCCATGAGCTGCGCTTGCTGAAGGCTAATGTAGTACAAACATATATATATATATATATAAATATATACAGATACACATACACATACATACACAGACACACCCGCACAGACACACACACCCTTCAGAATAGCTTGAATGCCCATGCTGTTCTCCTGAGATTTGCATCATATATATATATGTATACTTTGTACAGCGTATCGTGGTGGTTGTCTCGTACATACACCCCTAATTATACGTACTCCCCTAATGCATACACCGTACCCCCATAGAGCATACACTACACACACCTATATAATCCATATCTGCACACCGACAGGCACAACAAGCGGCCATTTTATATGGATACGGCCGTTTGCTGGGCTATGTATGTTACATCCGAATCACAGAGACCGTGATTGCGGTGAGTGGTGAGGGATAGCAAGACACCCATAGTCGTCGGGTGTATGGTGAGCGTCAGGTGCACCTCCTGCGCTTGCTAGGTCTCTGTCTCAGGAGTCTGTGATGCGGAAGAACTCTAATATGCTCTTCTTCGGTGTTTTGAGGCTGTGCTTCCGCATCTGTCCCTGTGTTGCTTGATTTATCTGAGAGGATATCTTCCACTAAATCCGCGATCTGGCTACAGCTGTCCGCACCGAGGCGGATAGCCCTCTGAGGCTTCGCAGGCTTCATGTGGCCTTTTACGGGAGGAGCCCATGCGGCAAGTGCATCGAGAAGCACAAAGACGCGTGCGAAGGAAGCGTCTTCCGAAGGGACTGTCTTTTCTAACATGTATCGATCAAAGTACAAACGCATGTAGCCAACTAAGTCGGAAGCATCCTGCGTCCTGCGGTCGGACGGAAAAACACACATTTTGCACAGTGGGAGGAGGGAGGCTGATAAGCGGAGGCGGCTCAAACGCAACGCAGACAGATTACAGAGAAGCCAAGAGAAACAAACAGCCCCAAAGGCAACTAGCTACAGAGGACAAGGGGAAAGCGGAGATGGTGCTAGGCGCTGATATGCACCCGCTCAGGAAGGCAGGTAGACAGCCAGAGGCGAGGCAGGGGCAGGCAGGGAGGGGGAAGGGAGAAACACAAGGAGAAGGTGGGGAATGAAGGGGAAGAGAGGGAGGAAATGAAGGGGAGAGAGAGAATAAAAGGGAGGGGAGAGAAAAATGAAGGGGAGGGGAGAGAGAAAATGAAGAGGAGCAGAGAGAATGAAGAGGAGCACAGAAAATGAAGGGGAGAGAGAGAGAATGAAGAGGAGCACAGACAATGAAAGAGAGAGAGAGAGAATGAAGAGGAGCACAGAAAATGAAGGGGAGAGAGAGAGAATGAAGAGGAGCGGAGGGAATGAAGGAAAAAAAGGAAAAATGAAGGGGCCCTCTTTCGGAGACTGCCTGTTTTGAATGAAGCATGCGCGCGACTACTACAGGATATTTTTCAGTACGAGCACGCCAAAGGCGCTGGATTAATGTTTAGGATTCTCTTTTAAAATAAATGGCTGACTCTCTGATATGCTTCGCGTGGTTCTTAAGCGGCCCATAGAACTTGTTTCTTTGCTCTGGGGTTAATGCAGAGCGAAGGCGAGGGGAGCAAAGATCGACGAGATCCTCCATCATTACAGACAAGCTCTCGCGTAGGAGCGACAAAGTCATCTTTTCCGCCTGCAAAGGCAGCGGCAGTAGCAACACAATGATACCGAAGAAGCAGGAGGTCCACGCCAGCTTGCCTTCGGGTGTATGTACACTCATGCCGGCACACTTCGCCTGCCTGCCTTGAGAGCTGTTTGAAGAGCTGCGCATCATGCAGGAGAGCTCTCCGTGAAAAAACATGTGAATAAAATCGTGATCACTCTTACATCTTCTTCGTGAGCAGAAGACTCTCCATGCGTATTTCTTTCCTCCCTCGTTTCCCTTTGGGGTACACTTCGCTTCTCCTTCGATTTCTTTGGCCTCCCCGGTTTTCGAGTTGGCAGCGACTCTGCATCCCCCACTTCTGCTGTCGCGACAGGAGCGGTTTTAGAAGCAGCAGCTGCTGCTGCTGCTGTCAGAGACTGCACCTCCATAAAGGCCTCTGCTGCTTCAGCATGCGCGGAAAGATGAGTTTCTGAGGGTAGAAGGGAGCCTTGTCTGTCGTGAGCGGCGCCAACAGCCCAGGCTCTGGCCAGTCGTCTCGCCTCCTGGAAGCCGTGGGAAATAATCGGAAAAGACTTCACTTGCGGGGAGCCTTGATGTCTTTCCTGGGTAATTCCGCACCAGGCAAGGTTCTCCAGACTCGAGTTGAAATACACATTGGGCAGAGGCGGCAGCTGCGCTGTCTCTGCGAGGCACCTGTCTCGCAGGTTGCGAAGTTTTTCGATCACATGCACTGCGGAACGCAAGAAGCAGCAATCAGAGCAGCAGGATCAATCAGAGCATCGGGATTAATGAGAGCAGCAGGATCAATCGGAGCAGCAGAATCAATCAGAGCATCGGGATTAATCAGAGCCGCAGGAGCAATCAGAGCAGCAGGATTAATGAGAGCAGCAGGAGCAATCAGAGCATCAGGAGCAATCAGAGCATCAGGAGCAATCAGAGCATCAGGAGCAATCAGAGCATCAGGATTAATGAGAGCAGCAGGATCAATCGGAGCATCAGGAGCAATCGGAGCAGTAGGATCAATCGTAGCAGCAGGAGCAATGAGAGTATCAGGAGCAATCGGAGCAGCAAGACACAGGTTCAGACACCTCCTCCATTAAAGAGAAGGAGGAAGTGAAAGGAAAGGAAAGGCAAAGGCATGCGGATTCATGGCTTGCCACCATTCGTGTGCGTGTGTTCGGAGGGAAGTGTAAGGACACTGCAAAGGTGTTTAAGAACGGGGTTTCATCAAGAGGCCTATAGGAAAAAGCAAACGCGCATGTTACGCAAGACTTTGGGGAGCTTACTGTCAGTACAGGGCACTCCTGCCCTCTCTTCTGCGTGTGTTCTTCCACCTGTGTTGCAAAATTTGCTTCTGTAAGGGCCTGGCAACGCTGAAACTTCTAACGCGGCTGTCGTTGCATTTGGCGGGGTGGTGCTGAGGCTGCTAGCAGTATCGGTACCAACTTGAGCTGCCTGAGGTCCTCCGGGGTGGTTCAATGTCACATGAGCTGAGCGTAGCTTATTGTGAAGAATGGAAGCTTTAGACTCATTCGGTTTGGGAGGGTGAGCTTCCCCTTCCTTGCGGGCACCAGCCGTCCTTGCCCGGGTTCCCATGGTGAGAGGCACCTCGGCTTCGAATTTGTGTGTTTCCGCGCCTGCCGGTAGGCCTCCTGGGCGCCTTTGGCGAGAGAATTTGCAAAGAAAGAGAAGCAAAGAGCTCCTTGGCGCAAGTAGAGCTGTGAGGCCGTCTCCTGGGCAAGTGACTCTGCCGTTCGTAGCACAAGCAACAATAGCAGCTGCCGCAACTGCCAGTGAGGGCTCTCCTTGGAAGTAAACAAAAAACCAGAAAAAGAACTAATGCTAAAAGAGAAAAAGAAAAAGACTGACAGACCAGTGATGCTCCAGAAGGACAGCAGTGGGTGCTGCTGCTCTCTTCCAACTGACTACACAGCAACGGCGTTCGGGCTCTAATGCCTGCAGTGTCAAGTTTCCGTCGCTTTCTTATCCCTTTTTCTGTCGCCTGATGCGACTTGCTAGGTGTAAATGCTGACAGAGGCTCTCCAAACCCCTTCAAACTTCTAGACAGGAGTCTAAATTAACCCTTCTCTGCCCGTAGCATGATAGGAGGGAGACTCCTCGCGCAAACGGAATTCCTTCGGTTCACCGCAGGGCTCGCCTGAACTACCCAGGAGGCGGTCTCTTCTTCTCTCTGCTTCATTAAATTCGTGCAAGCATATTATTTCTACTGCCATTGATTAGAATGCTAAGCCTTAATTCTCGAAGAATGTAGGACAACAAGAGCCGCCGTCCTCTGAATCCGGGTGCCCCCTGTAACTACAGCTGGTGAACCCGGGCAGGACGAAGAGACTGCAGTCGCGCCGGGAGCAAATACACCAATAAAAACCACACCATACTGCACACTCAGTCACACATTCACAATAGCTTTACTAAAGGCCCAAAAAATACGCATTTCTGCTGCGAGAGAGCGGCGCCCTTTCCATCGCTCTTCCTTCATCAGTACCTCTAAGGGAAGAGCCCGCGAGCTAGAGGTAGGCTGCCACGTACTGGCTGCCGCCTGCAGCTCTCTATCCCTCTCTTTGCGCCAGACCAAAACACTTCATATTATGTTTATTGATGACTCACTTGCTGTAGCAGAGCCACCAACGCAGAAGGGCTCTGCCGGCAGCTCGTTTCTGCCACTCGGCTGCGCAGACAGGCCTGGGTGCGCTCACTGATCAGCAAAGGTTCCCGGTGCCAACCTGCCTCGTTACAGCGACACATCAAAAAAGTACAAAACCAAAAAGTCCAGGGGGCCCTATAAACATTCTCCAGCTAGTTTTACGGGCTGTTGCGGCAGACGGGTTCTGGTGTGTAGAACCGAGGTTTCCCGGCTCTCTCTATCTACCTGTCATCTCCGCCATTATCTTCTAATACGCTTCTAAATGCACCTGTTTTCACAGCTAAAGTGCAAACCGTGAGCTTTAGCGCTTAGAACGCATGCGTACACGTGCGTAGTTGACGCGATACAGACCGCAACCACACGGGCTGGCCACAAGAGAGAGGCCTTCACCACAAACACCCCCTAGCAAAAGTGCCACATGATTCAAGGCTATGAGTATCCATCTGCCGCCCCTCTGGAAGTTAATCTCGCCTGCTCTCCAGCTCGGTAACACTTCTAGCGACAGCACGTAACACCAACCCCACCAGTGCAACTAATCCTCCGGGGCCGCCTTGCCCCTACTCAGGAATTTGGGCTCGAGTGGGTGTCATTCTAAGATAGGTAGAACGGACGTAATGTGTACATATAGGGGGGCAGAGCGCGTGTGTACGGCTGAATAAACCCTCGAACACAGACAGACCTTGGGGGAGACAGATCTATTAGAAGCACCAAGTCTTTCCTCGCAAAAGTCTCTGCCATGATTGACGAATCCTTGCAATCCTTCGTTACACCCCTAACCTCCAGACGATCTCCAGCTAGGGGAAAAGGATGCAAGAGCCTCTTTCCCTCTACCCAGCGCCCCTTCCCAAGCGGCCAGAGAAACCCTTAAGACCCTCTAATCAGCGACAGAAAAGGCCCCCCCGCACCCGGTGGGGTTGGGAATCCCCCGACGAGAACAGAGCTTTCTGCCCAAGCGCTTGTGCTTGTGCGTAGTAACTAGAGTCTTCAGCCGCTGCTTCTTCCAGGCAGCAACTGCAAACACCGAGAGCGACAAGCCACACGCCAGCTCGGAGGCCTTCTCTGCATGCGAGGAGAGCCCCTCGGCAGGAGGCGAGCATCCTAATACGCGCCCTTTTTCATGCTTGGCTCCTATTTTTTGTGGTGCTTGTAAGCAACACGCTAGCCTTGCTTCCAAAAAGGGAGACGTCGAGAAAAAGAGAGGAACGGCGGCTACGCCGGTGTGGGGGTGGGTGCTTGATGCACGCAGCGGTCCTGCTGCTGCTAGTCAGCTTCCCTTAGAGAACACGATTTCTAATGTCTTCGAGCCTCTTGAGAATGTCGGCAGGGGTCTTTTCAAAGTCCTGTGCCACACGGCTCTGCGCCTCTGGGGAGAGCGAGACGAACTGCTCACACAGGTCCCCGTCAACTACATTCTGCAGACACAGGCAATGCGGAGCAGACGGAAAAAGGCCATGAATAGGCAGGCAAACGCACATACCACACACCTTAAAGGGGCTAAAAGAGCCTAAAGCAGACGCCTTACACAGACACTGCCACAGAAGGAGGCAGCCAGTTCGCGGGTGGGCCGCAGCATGCAGCAATATATGCCAAATTCAGGAGAGCGACACGGCAAAAATACACAGCGTATACGTTCAGACATACTTCTACACATATAAATACATACACGTATGCCCTTGCTGAGGCAGACATGCCAAGAGCAGCCACATTAGCGGGGTGGTTTTAGGGGGCGACCTCCCGAGGAAGCGCAAGAGAGAGCACAGCCTTTCATGAGAAGGGTCATAGACTCAGCCCGTCCTGAGAAAGAGTACACTGCTGCATGCATCGAGGACCCCTGCATGGCTGCCTCGTCACCCCTTGAAAACTACCTTCAGAGGATGATAATATGAGCGAAACATCAGGTGATCTCTCCCCGCGAGAGGCGGCGCCTCCGAGCGCATCACCATCTCCAAGTGGTGGAAGAAGTCCAGCTGTACAGACACCGGAGACACCGTAAACAGGGAGGCGGCACTTGACGCGGGGGGTGCTGTGCAGCCGTCCGTGCATTGTTTTTTTCAGTACACAATACAGTGACGGCAGCAGCTAACAAATATCTCGAATCCAGCCGCAACTGGTTAAAAGGCCGGCGCTGCAGCAGCAGCAGCGGGTGACTGCGTTCTGCCGAAAGCAGCACGACGCTGCAAGGGGTGCGCGTCACTGAACACCCGTTTGCCGATACACGCCGGTTCAAAAGTCGAGCAAAAGCGTAAAATTAAGCGAAAACGGACCTCTTCTTTACTGAGGAAAGGAACCATTGAGCCAATGGTCCCCATGATGGTGGCATATACGATCGCCTCGGCAGAACCTGTGCTCAGCGCCGCAAGGCGGAGGCCAGTTACAATCTCCCCCACGTGAAACTGCAGCACCGTGTCGAGCTGCATGCACACACAGACACCACGATCGGCACAAAACGCCCCTTAACGCGCACTCCCTCCCTCCAGATGCCCTTCCTGCCTCTCCTCTGCCCTTCATCGCTGCATCTGCGGCTGTCTCGACCCTTCCGTCTCCCTCGTTGGTCAAACCCTCGAGCGTTGCGGGAGACAGCCACGCAGCACACAAGGCCCGACTTTGTGGCAGCTGTCGGTCATGTACGCGGTATCTCCGCGCAGTTTCAGCCCCGTTACGTCTGCTGCCTCATCCTGCCGAGCCTCGCTCGGCACCTGCCAGCCGCACACGCACGAGCAGAAGCGTCAACACGTCAAGCACAACTGCAGCAAACAGTGACACTCAAAAATTAGCATGCAATAGAAATGCAGGGAAAGTGGAATGGAATAATATGGAGTCGCACAGAAAGTGGAGTGCAATAAAATGGAGACACAGAGAAATTGAAATGGAATAACATGGAGATGCAGAGAAAGTGGAATGCAATAAACTGGAGATGCAGAGAAAGTGGAATGCAATAAAATGGAGATGCAGAGAAAGTGGAATGGAATAAAATTGAGATGGAGAGAAATTGGAATGCAACAACATGCAGATGCAGAGAAAGTGGAATGCAATAAACTGGAGATGCAGAGAAAGTGGAATGGAATAAAATTGAGATGGAGAGAAACTGATAATGCAACAACATGCAGATGCAGAGAAAGTGGAATGGAATAAAATTGAGATGGAGAGAAAGTGGAATGCAACAACATGCAAGTGCAGATAAACTGGAATGCAATAAACTGGAGATGCAGAGAAAGTGGAATGCAATAAGTAGCGCCGCTAGCGGCAAGCCCACACGTGTGCAGTACAGCTGCAGGGGCGCCCCCAATCCTCCGGTTTGCGTTGAGAGAGGATCTGAAAGAGCAGCAAGAACTGCTGCTGTTGCTCGAGAGGGCATGCAGGGGTATTAGGCTACATCCTACACCGCTGCTTAGGAGGAGGAGCGAAGCGGAAAAGCAGGGGATGCTCGCTTGATGCGATGTCTGGAGTAGGGATCTAGAGAGGAGGCAAGACTAAGAGAGCCATCATCGCCAGACGCGGCAGCCCTACGCGTTCAATGAAGAGAGAGTCGAACTTGTCTGCAGCGACGATGGTATGATAATCTAGCACTTCACCCCGTGTAAGCCACCTACGGCACAGAAGCGTGCGCGACAAACACTTTCACGCCCAAACATCGCCTTCTTCCTGAAGATCTAGTGCCCTTCATGAGCGCCTAAAACGTGAAGAGGGTTCGCACTGGAAAGCCGCGCTGGCAGAGGCGCAAAGGCGGCCCTCAGAGACAGCAGAAAGAAGAGACAGCTCCGCTAACGAGATGGAGAGAGAGATGACGTGGGATGTCTACAGCGCAGCGGTGGCTAGACATCTGCTGGAGAACCGAAAAAACGCAAAAAAGAGAGAACAGAAGCGACGCGACGGGGAGGGGCGAACGCAGCACACGACGCGCACACATGCTCGAGAGGCCATGGCTTTGAAAAGAAGAAAACAGCGGAAAGCACGCGAAAATGGTTGTATGCGAACAAGCGCGA
This sequence comes from Cyclospora cayetanensis, assembly GCF_002999335.1. Taxonomy (NCBI): domain Eukaryota; phylum Apicomplexa; class Conoidasida; order Eucoccidiorida; family Eimeriidae; genus Cyclospora; species Cyclospora cayetanensis. The sequence goes on along the minus strand of NW_020312678.1, from coordinate 178,109 downwards.
CGAAGAAACTGAAGGGTTTAAACACCCCAACCCCACCCCCCTATTACAACGCGAGCTCAGACAGCACAAGCGAACCGACCTTGGGCCTGAGTCGTCGCAAAGCACATAAAAGAGATTTGCGTTTGCACGGTATTTGAGCACGTGGACGCTTTCGCTCAAGTCGCCAGCGAAGATGCGATCTTCGAAGACTCGCAGAAACACCAACCCCGAAGGCAGGTTCTGCAGGAAAAGCATATCACGCAGCAGATCCACGTGCAGCCAATACGCGCTGGACGGGCGAGGCACTTCTGCCGTCACAACAGTCATCCCCTGCAGCTGGTGAATGCGTTCGCTCCAGAGGCCGTTGCCAGGCTGTATATACGCGAGAGACGCTGTGCAAAGCGAGACTTGAAAAGCTCTCGGAACGGACAGAAGGAAAAGCATGCTCGCTCGAAATGCAACCCATATTTTACACCCGGACGTTTCCCCACAAGGAAGGAAAAAAAACAATTAACGATGCGCTCCGTGCATGTGGATGTGCTTTTTCCACCAAGCATGCGCGGTCAGAAGGAAAGAGAAAGAATGCTGCTCGACACGCTTCCAAGAGACGCATGCAAAAGACGGCCCCCTTCCTTCCTTCCCCCTCCCGCATGCATCGCATTCCGTCCTCCATACCTTGTATTCGCACTTCCTCAGAAGGCGTTTCTTTCCCAAGGCGTATAGACGAAGACGATTACCGACGCCAGCGAGAAGCATCCCGCGGAAGGGCGCAAAGCACTGTGGTACGTCTTCCACGGGAGTCTGCAGAGAAAAAATCTCGCACAGAAAGAAAGAAGGCGTTCACGCCTTTCTTCACAAGACGTCCTTGCGAGAAATCCAGGCACGCGCAAAACGAGAAGACAAGCCGTGCAGGCTTGGAGGGGAAGAAAGAAAGAGGGCCAAACACAAAAGACAGACGCCGAAAGATGAAAAAGCGCAAACGCGCGAAAAAAACGCAGATCGGCGAAACTGCCTGCCCGACGCATCGGCAAGCCCCTATTTCCGCAGAGACGGCGGCTAAGAAAAAACGGATGAGAAAAGGCGTTTCTTCGAGGTTTGAAACAAGGGTTGGCACTTACGGAGTGCAAGAAGGTCAGACGGAAGTTCGAATCGTATGCATACACCTTGATGGATGCAGCAGCAACCTGCAGAGAAACACTCCAGCGACAAGGCAGCGTTCTACACAATGCGAGGCGGAACTGAGAGGGCTTGTCAGAAAGCGAGGCAAGAAGGAGGCAGCACTTAGTAAACACACGCCTTCACACTCACACTCACAAACGAATTATTCTGCTGTCTCCTTACCGCTTTCGGCCGTAGCGTCATGGCTGTGACGGTTCCCACGATGAGAAGCGGCAAACCTTCAAACTCGCAACAGCAGCAGCTGATAGCTGCTTCGTCTGTTTCGAAAGTCAACTTCTCAATCGTGGTAGCCTGCGGAAAAAAAAGCGCAAAACACCTCCCTTCACCCCCCCCCCAAGACTTCTGTCTGTACACCAGAAATAGCTGCATCCAAAGCAGCTTTCTCCCCCGTCCTCCCCTGTGATGGACCCCCCTGCGGCTTTTCTCCGTGAGGCTTCGCGCGAAAAAGTCTCTCCGCCGCTGTCTCCTGCCCTCCCTTCTCCCCGCATCTACTGGCAAGATCAAACCCTCGCTTTTGCGCATGCAAACAGCCGCCATTCATACCAGAAGCGGATTGACGATTCTCAGGCAGCTACCCCACTTGCCGCTGCCGGCCTTAAAGGTTCCCAGAGAGTCTCCTGCTTGCTCATCGCCTTCCAGCTGCATATCGTCAGTGTCTTCCTCGTGATTCAGCTTGATGCCCTAAAGATTGAAAGCGACAAAAACGAGGCACACAAGCAAATCATAATTCGCCTTCCACCCTTTTGCCGAAGCCATGGAAAATACAGCGCTCCAAGAAGAAAGCATGCAATAAGAAAGCATCTAAGAAGAAAGCATTCAATAAGAAAGCTTCAAAGAAGAAAGCATCCAAGAAGAAAACATGCAATAACAAAGCATTTAACAAGAAAGCATCCAATAAGAAAGCATCTAAGAAGAGAGCATCGAATAAGAAAGCATCCAAGAAGAGAGCAGCCAAAAAGAAAGCATTCAATAAGAAAGCATTCAAGAAGGAAGCATCTAATAAGAAAGCATGCAATAAGAAAGCATCTAAGAAGAAAGCATCCAAGAAGAAAACATCCAAGAAGAAAGCATCCAAGAAGAAAACATCCAAGAAGAAAGCATTCAATAAGAAAGCATTCAATAAGAAAGCATTCAATAAGAAAGCATTCAAGAAGAAAGCATTCAAGAAGAAAGCATTCAAGAAGAAAGCATCCAATAAGAAAGCATCTGACAAGAAAGCATCTAAGAAGAAAGCATCTAAGAAGAGAGCATCGAATAAGAAAGCATCCAAGAAGAAAGCATCTAAGAAGAAAGCATTCAATAAGAAAGCATTCAAGAAGAAAGCATCCAATAAGAAAGCATTCAATAAGAAAGCATCTACGAAGAAAGCATTCAATAAGAAAGCATCCAAGAAGAAACCATGCAATAAGAAAGCATTCAAGAAGAAAGCATCCAATAAGAAAGCATCTGACAAGAAAGCATCTAAGAAGAAAGCATCTAAGAAGAGAGCATCGAATAAGAAAGCATCCAATAAGAAAGCATCTAAGAAGAAAGCATTCAATAAGAAAGCATTCAAGAAGAAAGCATCCAATAAGAAAGCATTCAATAAGAAAGCATCTAAGAAAAAAGCATGCAAGAAAAAAGCATTTTGCAGGGAACACACAGCATGCACAGCCAACGTTCCCAACCCCATGCAGTGTATCCCCCACAGCCAACACAACAGAGAGCACACAGTGAGAAACAGCGATAAAAAGAATCAACGCCAAGCAGCTAAGACAAAGCACATACACACACGTACATCCAAACACACACACACATACACACACATACATCCATACACACACACACACACATACACACACATACATCCATACACACACACACACACGCACACATACACACATACATCCACACACACACACACATACACACATACATCCACACACATACATCCACACACATATACACATACACACACACATATACACACAAACACATGCATACACAAGCACAAACATATATATATATTATATATATATATATACATGAACTCGCCAGACACAGCATGCCCGACACAAACCAACTGGCGTGCTGTGCCGCCCTTGCCCCCTGCCCTTTGCTGTCACAAACCTTCAATGCTCTTCGAATCTCGAGCTTGGTAGCTTCGTCGTAGGCGTTGTGATCTGCCTCGCAGATTGCCAGCGCTGGAACCTTTTGTACCGTCCCGTCTGTTAGACTCATAGCTCCTGAAGGAGTCGTAGCGGCAAACGCAGGAACGAAAATCCGCATGAAGATGCAAAAAACGCAGCAGAAGCAGCAGCAGCAGCTCCAATCGCCCCCGACCAAACCCCCCTCTTCCGTCTTCCTTCCCATTCCCGTCCACGCCTTTCTTCGATCACGACAGCAAGACACGATTTCCTGCGTGACAAAGCCGATCCTCCAGCCCTCCCTCCCCTACCCCGATGCCCCTTTGTCTCCCCCGTTTCTCGTTCTTCTTCAGCTCCGCTCGCGTACGCCTCCCCCTCAGCCCTTCGAATTAAGTTGCCTAAAAAGGCTCCTCAACTCCTACCTGAGAAGGCGGAGACATGCGGCAGAACCGCAAGTGCCCTCGGGGTGTACGACAGCTGCAGAATAGACGGACTGAAGACATCGGTCAGTCTCTGGCATCTGAAAATCCGCAGAGAGCCTCCCGATATCGCCACGAATCCATCCAAACACTGCAGAGCCATGCACACACACAGCACGCATAGCACAAACAGCTACACACACACACATAGATACATAGATGCATATGTAGAATCGAACCGCCCGCCCCACCTTCCCACTCGACTTCGCCCCCAAACCCTTCCTCGAGGGGCGAGAGGCAAGATCTGCGCATGTCTTGCCTCTCGCCCCTCGGAAAGGCGTCAGCTAGCCAGCTAGCTGGGCAACTCTCTCCCCCCGCTGCGGCGCCGAAAGTCTTGCTTGGCGCGAGTCTCCAAGCCAAGCAAGTCGCTTTTGAGTGTCGTCGCGAGAGGGCAGTCTCCCACACACACCTGTTCGGAGGAGAAGGAAGCGATACACTCCAGCGGATCGTAGTGCAGAGGCGCACACTGAAACCTTCCCTGGAAGAAGAAGGAAAGCCAGCTCTTCTCGCTCAGCCCCATGACAGCCATCTTATTCCCCATGCGCACCAAATGAAAGCGAGCAGCACGACCGCCTAGAAAACGCGTCCTCTGGTCAGAGAGACTGCCTGTCACGGGGTCGATAGACGAACGAATCATGACACCCGTATTCAAGCCAACCTGCAGCAACATCACACGCTCTGCCACGAGCAAAAATACACTGCCGTCTGTCTGGAAGCCCCCCCAGCGGCAGCAAAAAGAACGCAAAAAAAACATGATGATCCCGCCGACAGCAAGCCACACTAATGTCTCGTATTTCTCCATCCTCCCTCTTCCCATAAGTTGACTGTCTCTCCCTTCTTCCATCAAGCATCTCTATCCCCCTCTATGTATCCTTGCATCCCTCTTTCCTTCTTTCCCTCTTTCCCTCTTTCCTTCTTTCCCTCTTTCCCTTCCTCTTTCCTTCTTTCCCTTCCTCTTTCCTTCTTTCCCTCTTTCCCTTCCTCTTTCTTTCCCTTCCTCTTTCCTTCCTTCCCTCTTTCCTTCCTTCCCTCTTTCCTTCCTTCCCTCTTTCTTTCCCTCCCTCTTCCCTCCCTCTTTCCTCCCTTCCGACGACAACGAAGGCGCTCCTCCCTGCATCCGCTGAGGATGGCAAATGCGTCTCGTGCGACTCCTTACGTAGAGGTAAGTCGCATATTCTCCAGCATTTTGAGACTGCAACGCCGCGAGGCAGACGGACTCTGGCGTGGCATCGCTCGGGAGCAGCTGCGTCGCGACTTGCTTCAGCTGTTTGTCCTTTTCCACCGAAAGCACTCTCACGACGTTGTCGAGCCCCCCCGCAGCCATGAAGGAGGCTCTCGTGCGTCCAGGAGGCACTGGCTGGAGCCTCAGACACGTCGTTTCGACGTGCAAAGCCTTCTTGGCGACTTCGGAGAGAGCGCCAGTCTCGTCTAGCTCGAAGAGCACAACGTCTCCCCCGCTTAGTCCTAACGCGAGCTGCCGCTCATTCGCAGAAGCGACTTTGATGCGTCTCCCCCCGGGTGGACGCCACACAGACACTCCGCCGCCCCCCGACTGCATGTGTCGCACTTCTGTCTCGAGAACCTGCACGAAGGAGTCGTTGGCGAGCAGGGAGGCGTGCAGCGTGGTTGCGTTCGTGACGAACTGCGAGTCGGCCACTTCCTCGACTGTCTCTCCGATCTGCAGCACGAGGGAGCTGCCTTCGAAGGAGACGAGGATGTACGCGTCGTAGAGGCTTTCGTTAGACTCCTTCAGCGTCCATACAGCGCGTGGTCTCCCCGGCAACTCGTTGTCTGCGAGCTCCTCGACTGCCAAGCCGTGCTGCAGCACGCGCAGCGTGCTGCGCGAGCCTCTTCCGCAGAGCAGATACAGCTGGGGAGTTCCCGTTCCCTGCGCGTCGAGCACGTGCATGTCTGTGACGGGCGAGAGGGAAGGAAGCTCGTCGGCGAGAGCCAGATTCTTGAGCGCACGCGGCTTGAAGGCGATGACGGCGTCAGGCCCTAGGGGATGCGAGGAGGCGCAACGCGGATCGCTCTCGTCGGTGCCGATTCCAGTGAACTGGTAGAGCTGATGGTTGCCAAACTCGGCAGCCACGAAGAGGTACCCAGACTTCAGAACGCACAGGGCGTTCGCCACAGGAACCGTGTCGAAGTAGCGACACGTCAGCTCCCTCACGACGCCCTCCTCGTGCGTCACTTCCACCTTGTATATGTCGCCAAATTCGGACTGAAGCAGCACGAAGAAAAAGCCCTTCATCTTGTGAACCGCAAAAGACACAACCACGAGCCCTCTATCGCTGCCCATCTCGAGGCGCCGAGGAATGGCACACGCGACTTCCTCGTGATCTATCTTCTTGTAAAGAATCACGTTTTCGCAACACACAAGCACGCCGCTGGGACCGTCGTTCCCTCCACCTCCAGGCACTGGAATGAGACAATGCGCGGAAGAAGGAACGGGCAAAGAAGCCTTCTTCACGACATGATTTAGACCTAAGTCCATTTCCCAGAAGCAGAGAACACGACCTGGAACCTTCGTGCCTGCAGCGAAGCGCATGCAACGCAAGGAACCGTCGCAGCAGCTCAGATTCCCCCTCTCACCCGCATTCTCCACGCATGGCAAGCGGCACAGAAGGCTGCCACTGCACACGCACTCGGTGGATTTCCTTCAAAACCTTATACACAGACAGATAAATAGATGCACAGACGGACGGGGAGAGAGAGGGGAAGACAAGTAGATAGACAGATGGGGAGAGAGAGGGGAAGACAAACAGACAGACGGACGGGGAGAGAGAGGGGAAGACAAACAGACAGACGGACGGGGAGAGAGAGGGGAAGACAAACAGACAGACGGACGGGGAGAGAGAGGGGAAGACAAGTAGACAGACGGACGGGGAGAGAGAGGGGAAGACAAACAGACAGACGGACGGGGAGAGAGAGGGGAAGACAAGTAGACAGACGGACGGGGAGAGAGAGGGGAAGACAAGTAGACAGACGGACGGGGAGAGAGAGGGGAAGACAAATAGACAGACAGATGGGAATAGAGAGGGGAAGACAAGTAGACAGACGGACGGGGAGAGAGAGGGGAAGACAAGTAGACAGACGGACGGGGAGAGAGAGGGGAAGACAAGTAGACAGAAAGACGGACGGGGAGAGAGAGGGGAAGACAAACAGACAGACGGACGGGGAGAGAGAGGGGAAGACAAGTAGACAGACGGACGGGGAGACAAATAGATCGAGTCTTGGAGGAAGGAAGGTGGAAGATACAGAGGTTTGCAAACTCCTCCTTCCTCCTCCTCTAGCATGCTGTCACAATATTGCTGCTCGACTGGAAAGCAAACCCTTGGAAAGCCATGACGTTGCCAACCAGCCTGCCCTCCCCACAAGTCCCCTCCAAAGAGAAATTTCCTTCTCTGGCTACATGCGCTCCTCCGCTGAGAGCCTTCAAGCCTCCCTTTTGCCTCCCTCTTCTTATTATCCCCCCTTCCCCTCCCTTCCCCCCGCCTCGTTAAGTGTGCTTAGTACCAGCTTTGCCTGTCTGCGGATACGGCTGCTCGAGGGTTGCAAAGAGAGGATTCTCGAAGCCAACGTCTACTCCACAGAGATCGGCGCATAGGACGTGACTCTTGTGAGCCTCTAGCGGAGAAGAAATCGTCAATGCAGCCTTTGAGTCTCTGTTGAGGATGTAGACAAACTTCTGACGTTCCAAGGCGGCTACCATCAACGCACGACCCCTTGGATCAACAGCTACGTACTCGCCAGCAACTACTCGACGAACGCCTGCAAACAGACGGCAGCAAGAGACAGAGAGATGAAGGAGAAGAGAGACGAAGAAGAAGAAGAGAGACGAAGAAGACAGGCAGAGAGACACAAAGACGAAGAAGAGACAGAGAGAAAGAGAGACAGATAGAGAAAGAGAGACAGACAGGAGTGGAAGGGAGAGGTAAAGCAGAAGAAACTTTATTAAAGAACCTAAAACGAGTAGCCAAGGCGACCTCAACGAAGATATTTTTAAAAACGCTCGAAGGCGCGCAGCAAGCAAAGGCGAGAGGTCAACGCATAAATACAAAAATTTTGCGTTTTTCAACAGATTGGTGTTACAAATATTCATCTATACACATATAGATATGCAAGCATACACACATATACCTATGCATGTATACATACACATACCTATGCATGTATACATACATATACCTATGCACGAATACATACACATACCTATGCATGTATAGAGACATATACCTACAAACATACCTATACCTATGCATACATACATATTCACATACCCATAAACATACGTATACCTATGCGTATCCAAACATACATATGCATGTAAACATCTACACAGAGGACGCCTGCTGCATGCAGACCAGTTGCGTCTCCATGCGGGAGGCATCTGTGTATGTATCAACACAGCGACTTTGCTGAGGGACGGGCAGAGCGGGGGAAAGAAAGGCGTACCGTCCCTACTGGCAGAAAAGGCCTTAACGACGCAATACATTTGAAAGAGGCGAAGCACAAATACTGCCTAGACCGTTCTACAGAGAAGGCGTGAAAAAGAGGCACTTGCATTGCTCGGAAAAAACAGCACAGGGCCCACAACAAAAGGCAGCAGACAATCCCACTTGCAAAGTGACGAGGCCGTTAACATGACTCCAGATTTATATAAACATGCAAAAAAAATGTATATCCAAAAGAACAGACACCAGCGACACACACACTTGTCAACGAAAAATGCGTGATCCAGCACGGGAAGGCATACGGCGAGTCTCAGCTTTCAAAAACTGACCAGTCTTCCCGTATGTCTCGCAATGCACGCGCTCGAAACAGTTCTTTTTGGCATTGAATTCCACAATGACCAATCTTCCTGAATCGCTGCCTAAGACGATGTAGTCTTTCATAGCGCCTGAACGCAGACACAGCACTCCTCTGCGTCTCTTGCACTGCAGAACGCTTGGCAGAATGCACCTAAGCGATCGAAACTTTCTCCGAGAGAAAGCAGACACCTCCCGCAGAGAGACAGGCATTGCAAAAAGAAGACAACTCGGAACGTGACATTATTACTCTCCCCACCAACCTCACCCTCCCCCCCGTTGTAAGCCTAACGGCGCATGCGAAACTCGAGAAATGCGACTCGCTACTCGCTATGTAGGGGAGGGGAGCCTTAGAGCATCACGGCGTGCAAGAAGAGGCCTTGCTGCGTTTGAATCTGTCTCTTTTTCCCCTCTTTCTCTGTCTTTCCCGTCTCTCCACCCCTCCTTCCACCTCTTTCTCTCTCTACCCCACTCGCGGATCCTTTGACGGAAAGTGCAGCCGCACCTGTCAGTCGGAAGGCTGCAACGCTCCTGATGATTCCAAAGACATCCGTGGTGCACACGGAGTGAACTTTTCCTTCTTCATCAGGCCTGAGAAGCTCTAGGATTCTGCCGTGACTAACAACCACCTCCTGTGCCCTAGGCGCGCTAAAGTTGCCATGAACGGCATTGACTATGGCCGTCGGCTTTTGGAGTGTTAGATGGTAAAGCACAGGCATTCTGTATAGAGGCTAGCTACGTACTACTACTGCTGCTGGTGCTGCTGGTGCTGCTGCTGCTCGTGCTCGGCTCTCAGCTGGATGGCAGGGGCCCCCGACGCTGCCGCCAGCAAGTAGCGCGTTGCACCCGTGGCAAAACAAAAAGAGGCGAGACAAAGGGGGGAAAGAGCAGAGGCGGCAGCAGTGGACCCTGCTGCCGTTAGGAGGGGGCAGGTGCACGACTCGCTCAGCGATGGGGAGTGGAAGGCGGCGAATCGAGCAAGAGGGGGGGCCACACTCTAACTCTCTGTGAAAAAGAAAGAAATAAAAGGCATCTTAAATACCGACACAGAGCGCACGCTGGCTGCAGGGGTGCCTCGGTGCAGCCCCAGGTCGTGAGAGTGTGGGAACCTCCCGTGGGTTAGTTCTGCGCGGGAAGGATCGCTTCAAGCCGCAGAGAGACAAGAAGCAGAGGGAAAGGCTGCAAGAAAGCCGCAAAACTCTGCGGTGAACCTATACACTCGAACAGCGGCGGGAGAGAGAGAGCGAGAGCGAGGCTCCAACGGCATATATGGGGCCCCTCCCTTCTGTCGTAGGACCATTCCGCGCCGCCGAAATAGAGGAGATCAATGCAAAACAAAAGGAAAAAGGCACAAAGTGTATTAAAAATAACCACCGAAAGGTCGGCAAAGAAAGCCGTTCCCTAAGCTACGTGCATGGGAAACCTGCATGCAGCCCCATGCGATTTCTGCCGCTCGCTAAACTGTAGCCTTCCCAGGCCGGGAGTCAGTTAGAGCCGTCTTAGACAGGTGCATCTCTGCTTTTGCACGCACACGGTAGAACTAAGCGAAGCGCTTGCGTGGCACTGCAGCCTAGTTCGAGCACGGGGAGTTAGGCTTTGGAGACTTAGTGGGGGGTCCTTTGCTGTGTTCGGCAGGCTACACCCCCCCTGACCTCTTTAGCCTCTCCTTCCAGTAACTGATGCCAGGAGGCAGCCTACAGCACCAGCTGGCAGTGGCCAGCGCCTTAAGGGTTGCTTACCGGCCGCTGTGCCTCTAGCCTGTTGGCGGTGCGCGGAGGCGTCATTAAGAGAGCAGCGCATTGCATGCATGCTAGCTGCTGTGCTGTGAAGGCTCTAGGCGAAAGTCGACGTGCTGCAAACAAGCATAACGCACCAGCAGGGGTTGTGCAGCGTGCGAAAGAAGCCCTGAGCAAGGCGCGCGCAGTGTTGCTCGCTCGCTTGTGCGCGGCAGGTGTAGTACATACACTTCTGTAGGTGCTGGTGGCTGCAACTTGGTGCGCAAATCCCCACCCCGCGATTGTCCAGCCCGCTACAAATAAGTGGAACTGTGGGCACCGAGGCCCCTCAAGCAAGCAGGGTGGGTGCGACACGGGGGGACCCTTTGCGATTCGGCAGTAGCTTGCCAGATTAAGGTAGAGCAACTTCCGCGCTGCTGCGGCGAGAGGGCGACTGCAAAAGCCTGCAGGGGCAGCAGGAGCGGCTTGGAAGCGTTACGGACAGGGGGAAGGAGGGGGAACGTAGACTGCGCGGATACGTGTGCGCATACATACACTAGTGGCACTTGAAGAGTCGAAAGAATCAACTAGTTGGCTTGCCTCTTCGTACACCTTATTCGTGCTGCAGAATCTCGGCAGCTCGATACAAGAAGACGCACTCACGTCGCCCGTGCGCTAGACAAGCTCTATGGGCGACTTGCTGTGAATGCTCGCAGTTTTTAGAAGGCGTCGCAAACGCCACTGCCAGCCGTTTCTCTCCCTCGCGTCATAACTCCGAGGGAAGCGGCTGGGCACCACGGCAAGACAGCGCTCTGGAAATGCACTCCAGATCATTCTATCGAATTCATGTAGGGACTGCCGTAAGGTATGTCCCCGCTTAAAGCCGTAGAAGCGATTCGGTTTCTGTGCCGACAAATTCGCGACGATGCAACAGCAGACGTAATACAGCGAGAAGGGTCCCCATATTTCTCGTGCTATGCGCGTGCAACGTGCCGCGTTTCATGAGGCTTTTGTTTGCATGCGGAGGGCCCTTGGACAGTGTCACCTGGTTCTACAAACAGCAAACTTTCCCCACTGCCGCGTTGATGCCTCTTAGATGCGCCAAGAGGCGATCAAAGGATTTACGGGGAAAGCTACAATCGGGATGGCGTGTCACAGCGGCAGAAAGCGCTCTCTCATCGCATCGGGAGCAGCAGGAGAGCAGCAGCGGACAGAACCAGATGGAAAGAAGCCTTCAAGCCTTTCGTTCATAGAGCACCACTGCGACTCCCCCTCCCCTTCGTGAGCATCGCATACCTACCTAAGGCAGCAGCCGTGCCTTGGGCCCTTGCTGACTCCGTAGAGACGCAACACATCGGCTGCATTGACAGTGAAAGGCTGGGAGAGCAGTCCTCAAGCATATATATGTATATATATATCTGTGCGTTCGCCTTTGAAATTCCCTTTCCATGACGAGCTTCGTCATGCCCAAGCCTCGATATAACGGGGATGCAGAAATAAGCCTTGCTGTTGAGAAACGCGGTGTGTTGTGCCTCGTCATGCATGCGATGTCTTGCACTGCGGAGTGCAACAGCATGGATCTCCCCCCTTCCCTTCGCCCCGGCAAAGCTTTTAAGAAACAAGACTGCAACTTCCCGCAGCGGCTCAGAGAAACACAACTTTGGGGGTGAAGGAGGGGGAGGGGAAGGAGGTTTGCGGAGATAAGCGTGGGAGGCTTGCCATGTTTCGGATGCGGCTGCCTCTGGGCAAGCGAACACGCGGTTTAACGCCAAGAGACGAGATCTCAAGGCACGGCAGAAGTCTTCCAAGAAGCCAGATACAACACACAGAAAATCCCCTTGGCATTGCCGGAGCGATGCACTGATCCGCTTAGACCCCCTCCGTGATACATCCGTCATGTGTGCCTCAAGTACGACGGGGGAGGGGAACGTTTGCGAAACGTCGCAACGAAACATTTTTCTCATTTATCACAGCTCGCGATAGGCAATTCGCAACCTCCCAAAGCTCTCAGATGCAACCCCCAAGAAGCCTCTGACTGACGGCCGCCTAGGATCAACACAGCAGTTTTTTCGCCAGCTGTTTCTTTCCCAGCAGTTTTTTCGCCAACTACTTCTTCCGAGGCAGCAGCGCGAAATGCCGTGTGCGGCTGTCCATCACAAGGAAGCACCGCTGCTTGATAGCGTTCTTTCCTTGCGCTCCAAAGTCACATAACAGACGTCTATATACAGCCTCGTGTACAGAGGAGCCTCACCTCCACTGGCACCCACATTCCCTGCCAGAAAGGATCCGGAAAAACAGGGAGTTTACCAGAAGGCAAGAGAGAGAGAGAGAAAGAGACGGACGGAGCAGCGCGAGAACGACAGAAAGAGAGAGAGAGAGGAACTCTTAGGGGCAAGATTTCTTCTCGCAAATAAGACATCCCATGCTGCAGCCGCTGGAGCAGTCAAGTGCGCTCGTGCCCCTTGCATGCGCGCTCTCTGTGTGTGCCTGTTTGAGACAGGCACATGCATCACGTGCATCTCTTCCTTCGTCTTCGATTCAAGGATGCAGCGTAGACAACGCTGTAGGGTGCTGACGGGTGGGCTTGCTCAGCGGCCGCTGGTACTATATAGAGGTATATATTTTTATATAACGCTGTTAAAAAATGTGAGTGAGTCTGCCCACCCTGCTTTCCCCTTCTTGCCTGCAGACTTAAGCCTTGCAAACTCTTGTCTGAACGCGGCTGCAGCAGGGGAACCCCCTTGGGGAAGGCGCACAAGAGCCCCTCTAGGGGGAATATGGCCTTCTCCGACCTTCACCCACCACTCGCCAGTACCCCAGAACGGCAAGCACGCCTTCTACTTGTAATAGCTGTGCTCTCTCCCGACATCTCTGCCCGCGAAGAAGGTCTTTAGCCAGTCGAAACAGCATATCAGTCGGATTCGCCACGTCAGCTGCATTTGGACGTAAACCGCCTGAGACAGCCGGCACCGTCGCACCCGCAGGAAGTTCGTTTAGCTGCGAAGCTTGCAAGACGGCACTCAGAAAAATCACGCCCATCGCAAAAAAACCGAAAAAGCGGCAAAAAAACACCCGCTATCCGGAGTATCCTCACCTTCCACAGAGGCAAGGACAGCCAGCCGCCCTTCACGATATACCCTGGCAATTGAGCAATCGCATTGTGATTCCCTGCATAGTTACACCCAACACACACAACAGAGGGCAACTCCTGAGTTGAGGGATACGCACCTGACGAACTGCTTGTACACACACACCAGCATGACTCCAGACGAGATCGCGCGCGCAACAGTGCAAAAAATCAACATAAAAACTATCTATATGCATGATAGCTATGCGTAGGCAGCGGCAAAAGCGATAGAACGCCCGCATGTTCTTCCGGGTGTCTAGACAGCAGGCATGAACACACACAAGAAACACACCCAAGAAACACCCCCCCTGCCCGCCGGATGTACCAACATAGGCGAGAGATCCTTTCCATTCTTCGCAGAAAGCCGGTGTCTCTGCCCCCATTCCGTTGTTGAACGCCTTGGCTAAGTACACCCCGGCCTGGCGTGCGTTCTGAGCCGTGGGAACGGGAGAGCGGTACGCGGTGTCTATACGTTCTGGAGGCAAAGACGCAACAGCATGAGCAAAAACGACAGCAACAGCATCAGCAGAAACAAGCACGTCAGCATCCCTCTGTGCATCAAGCATCCCTCCTCCCGTCGCTACTTGTGGGCATCATCGATTGTGCCACAGGAATAATCCGCATCTCAAAGCCGCAACACACCAAGAAGCGCCTTGAACTGATCCTTCGTCAAGACGTTCCCCGCAGCTTCTTTAGACAGATCAAACTTGAGCGGATTCAGCTGCGGGAAACGCCGAGCAAGGCGGGGAACCTCCCCGCGCAACCAAGCGAGAGACGCATCACAACAGCTAAACGCAAACCCCCACAGCAAGAGAAAAACAGAATATTCCCAGTTTGCGTTCCCTAGAAAAGTTCACATGGACGGAGGAGGAAGCCTTGCAAAGGGAGTAGACCAATCGAAGAGCCTTGCACCTAGCGACTTGCCGTGCTGCTGTACAGGCATTTGGTCACAACCGCGTCTTTCCCTCTATTGTTAAACATGTAGTTTGAAAGACAACAATACACAACACCATGCATGCAAAAGCCTTCCATATATATATGTATGCATGTTTGTATGTATATACTACAGCGATATACATGTAAACATACTATGAGACTGTATCCAGATGCACCGAGGTACATGTGCATATGTACATGTATGTCGTGATTTCGCACTCACTGGTGAAAATTGCGCATCACAGGGTCTTGACATTTGTGCAACAGTAATATACACATGTATATATATAGAGAGAGAGAAACACCAATAAGAAGGAACGCATAGACACGAAGATGGATAGAATTTTTAAAGCAGTTTCTGTACCTAGTGGATTACTAGATCCATTTAGATGTAGATAGAAAGTATGTAACACAGCAAGTATTAGACCTAGGAATGGTAAAACAAAATGTAGTACAAAGAATCTTTTAATGTAGGACTATCTACATAAAAACCTAATAACTGCAGAGATCTGCATGTGCATGCCGAGGAGCACTTGGAAGAACCTGCTGGGAGTCTACTGTCGCTGGCCAGTTCTGTGTGAAAGCGGCGATTCGGCTTGTCATTCCTGTCCACCTGAGCCTTTTTTGCATTTCAACTGCCCGTCGTGCATGCAGCATCTCGTTCGCTTGTCGGCTGCTTACCCAGGGCGAGTCCACAGTTCGTCCGCTGCTGCTGCAAGACTTCTGGGGAATATTTGCGCGCAGTCGCCCAAGGCGAAAACATCGGGAATTCCCCACACCTTCAAGCACTCGTCGACGGGAAGGGCCCTTAGAGGCACCGCAGGCATCCATCCTTCCCGACTGGCAGCTTCCAATCTTTCCTTGATGAGCTTGCGAACGAAGGGCACTTGACCGACACCACTAGCCCATAGCACAAAGCCGTGCTGAACAACCCTCGGCTGTACGTACACGTCGAGCACACTTGGGAATGCACGGGGACTTGGTGATCCTCACACGACTGCACGACGTTGAATTTTCGAACGCGCTCGGGCAAAAAGCAGCCGCTTCTCGAGGCAGTAAAAAGCACCGCGCGGCAAGAAGGAACAACCCCACTTCTCGAGAGAGCGAGAAAAAAGGAGAGAGAAAGAGAGGGGAAAACAGATCCATTGAGATATATATCTATATCTGTATACATATGTATTCAGATAAAAGCTCTACAGAGATCGCGCGACAGGAAAGAAAATGCTTTCATGAGAAAAAACAATTAGAAAGCTCTAGAGAAAGCAAGAGAGAGAAAGAGAGAGATAATTAAACAGCTCTAGAGAAAGCAAGAAAGAGAGAATTCAACGGCTCTGAAGAAAGCGAGAGAAAGAGAGAATATGATTAAAGAGCATTACAAACACACAGACTGCCAGTAAGGAAGAGCGAAAGCGAGTGAGCCTGCGGATTGTGTTGAAGGCGGGCTTCGGGGTACACGGAAAGATGGGCAGTGTGTAGTATCTCTAGAAGGAAGAAACCTGGCGTAAGCGAGAGAAAGCATCAGAAAGACAAGCCGGTAAATGTTCAAAGACTGTCGTGCACTGCGCGCATCGCAAGAGGCGTACTGTCTCATTGTTTCCGCCGTTTGTTGATTTGCATGCGAGTGTGAGCTCATCCACGGCAGTCACTTGGTGTTGAAGAAGTAGACGGACACCCAGCGTTCCTTGTAGCACTTTCTGCGCGTATTCTCCAACCTCGGGAGCATACGAAGGCAGCAGCCGAGGACCCCCCTCGATCAGCGTAATCGCGACACTGGGCATCAGCTGAAATTGAAACCACACCGCATGCGGGAAGGCAGCGCTTCAACGCCATCTCTCGCTGCACTGTTTGTGCGGGCTCACCGGACAGTCTAAAAAAGACTGTAGGCTTCCCAAGGGAATGAGGAAGAGAGCAGAGAGGGAGGAGCAATGAATAACACACAAAGAGTATGCGCAAAAAGCCTTTAGAGGCCTGCCTTTCTAAAAAGCCGCTCAGCTGGCGAGGCGGATCTACAGAAGACAGCCTTTTTCGGCAGCGAAAATGAAGAAAGGGGAACGCAGAGATGCCGTACACCCGAGAGAGAGAGAGACAGACAGAGAGACAAAGAGACAGACAAAGAGAGAGACAAATAGACACAGAGACAGACAGAGAGAGAGAGACAAAGAGACAGACAGAGAGACACAGAGACGGAGAAAGATAGACAAATGGAGAGAGAGACAGACAAAGAGACAGACGAAGACAAACAGAAAGACAGAGAGAAACACGACTCTCTATGGAGAAGCGTGCAAAGAGGGTAAATAGACAAGGCCTGCTCCAGGGGCGAAGTCAAGGCGGCGAGAAATGCATTTCATAGGATACATACCTCTGGAAAGAATTTTTTCATATCCTCGCGAACAAAATCCGCGAATTCAGCAGCCGTTTCTACACCCGTAGGGCCTCCCCCCACCACTACAAAGTGCAAGAGGCGTTCCCTCTCTTGAGGAGACGTTGCTGAGGAGCACAAGAGACAGTCGGAAATTCACGGGAGATCAAACAGCTGCTCGAGGCAGGAAGCGGAGGAAGGGCTAAGTAAGGCACGACACAAAATGCCGTTTCCTCTGTTAGCCGGTGAGGTCAGCGGATTGATAGCACCAGATTCATGACACACGCACGATGCTGCTCCTTAAGACAAACCAGAATCGTTCCGAGAGACAGAAAGGGATGTTGCAGCAGAGGCACAACGTGAGGGAGCTCGGAAGCAGAGGCGGAAGCCTTAACACTGGCAGCGGGAGGCAGGCCGTCAGGAGAGAGGTACAGGAAGCTGAGTGAAATGAAGATTTGCAGCTTCTTCCCCCCTCCCCGTCAACAACGAGCGCAGTAGGAGGGGCAAGCGCAAACAGAACCACGCCATGAGATGCACAGAAAAAATAATCCGGCTGAGACGCAGAAAAAGAGGCCTCGCTTCTTCTCCCTGCGATTTGCAACTTTTTCTGCCTCCCCTCCCAGTTGGAGTCGCGTTCCTTCCGTCTCTAAAGAAGCAATACGGTCTGAAAGGGCCGATTCAGGCATGCAAAGCCTCTTTTCAGCCTCTACACATGTCAGTGGCTAAAGAGAGACATGCGTCGAGCTGGCAGAGATAGGTCTTACTGGGGAGAGCTGCGGCTTCAAAATTCGCCATGACACGCTTTCTGATCTGCACGGCATGTTCGACTTCCTTGAGGAAAAATGCATGCTTTTCTACGCCTGGCAGCCCGAAGGTGTTGGTGTCTCCACCAACCGCGATGACGAGCTTGTCGTATTCCAGCTTGAATTGCGAGGAAGAACTTGCGCAGGCTGGAGAGAGGCAGCAGGTCAGACATGGGCAAAATTATCGACTCCAACGACCAGGAGGTGCAGCACAGAAGGAAGGCAGTGTCAAGACAGCTCGGAAGAGAGGCACAAGCAAGAAGAGCACGATTACATGGACAGGGGGGAGAAGAAGAAGCAGAGGGAGAAGAAATAGCAGCGGGAGAAGAAATAGCAGCGGGAGAAGATATAGCAGCGGGAGAAAAAATAGCAGCAGGAGAAGAAACAGCAGCGAGAGAAGAAGAAGCAGCGAGAGAAGAAAGAGCAGCGAGAGAAGAAGAAGCAGCGAGAGAAGATATAGCAGAGGGAGAAGAAGAAGCAGCGGGGGAAGAAATAGCAGCGGGAGAAGATATAGCAGCAGGAGAAGAAACAGCAGCGAGAGAAGAAGAAGCAGCGAGAGAAGAAGAAGCAGCGGGAGAAGAAGAAGCAGCGGGGGAAGAAATAGCAGTGAGAGAAGATATAGCAGCGGGAGAAGATATAGCAGCGGGGGAAGAAATAGCAGTGAGAGAAGAAGAAGCAGCGGGGGAAGAAATAGCAGCGAGAGAAGAATGACATGCATGTAACATGCGCTATCCATATCGAATGCCGCAAGAAGGCCTACTGCTTCCTTCCCCTTCCCTCGTCTGCTATTTGGATCTATCTCTATTTGGTGAAGAAGAGGGGGAGAGCGAGCATCGGCGGGATGGATGCGGGAGGCATGTGTGCTGTCTAAAGAGGCAGTTATCATGTATTTTAGTTGGTATTTCAAGCGATGTTGCGCCTGCTCAGAGGTGTCGAAGGGTGCTCTGGAAGTCTCACAAACACGCTTGTTGACAAAATCCACGTCTGTCGCATGCGCCTCGTAGAAATTTAGCAAACGGCGTCCTCGACGATCCCGCGAAAAGCCTCGGATTGGCTAAAGGAGCAGCAGGATGCAGCGCACGAAAGCACACGCATCTCATAAATAATGAAATCAATCGGAGCTGCCGACGACATCTCGAAAAACAGGTTAAAATGGAGGGTGAGAATCAGCACGGGCTGAGAGAGTGGTAGGTTGATAGCAGCCGAGAGAGAGAGATAGAGAACAATACAGGGTCCAAGAGCGCAATACATTAATATATGTATATACATATACATATGTGTATAGAGAGAGAGACACTTGAACATAAATATATATATGTACATATACGCATAGATACATACATACATACATTTGGAGAGAGAGATAGCGATAGAGATATAGAGAGAACAGAGACGCTGAGAAACGGCGGCAGGGGGCATTTACAGGAGGGAAAAGGATCTAACCTCGATGCAGCTTTGCGCCGTGAGAGTGCCAGCACAGACGCTGGGAAGTAGAGGCGTAAAGGTAAAGTAGTTACGTGGCGATACCACTGTCACTTCAAACCTGCGGCAGTGTGCTCAAGGCGCCAGGCAAGGGAGACTCGTAGGATCACTTTGAGGTATAAAAGCGGCAAGTAGATGCGCAGCGAGGGCTGCATTGGCGGGAGATCAGAGAGAGGGAGAGGCATGTTTGTATGGGGAGGGGAAAAATGGGGAGAGCTACGTGAGAAGAGGAGTGAGTGCTGCGCATTCCGATGTGAGGACAAGAAGCGTTGTGAACTATCACCAACAGCATTTTGCAAGAGCAGGAAATCCCCTGCAAGGAAGACTACTCAAGGGGATGCAGACGGAAGTGCAGCAGGGAGAGCCAGCAGCGGCAAGATTGTCTATCTGAATGTGTCTCTGTGTGTGTGTGTGTATAGGTGTGTATGTATGCACGTCAAGGTGTGCTAGAGAAGCAAGGCGAGAAGGGAGGGAGATGTAGGGGTGTTTGTCGAGGGGCCGTGCAGGTGAAGAAGAGAGGCGAAAGGCGACATGCAACACACATCCTAAAGCAAAATTGTGCAAGTCTAGGAAGACGGCAATGGGAGAGCTATTGTTGCTGCTGTTGGTGCTGCTTTGCAGCAGAGCAGTAGTAGAGCTAGTGTTGCAGCTGCTCTGCGGCAGCACCAGCGGCAGCAGATCGAGCAGACTGACTTGGAGGGATCTAAGCTCCGAAAGAAGCTGATTGCAGCCCATCCTGTGCCGAGCACCACCACGTGTTGTTTGTCCCCTGCATGCGAAGCTGCCTTGTCAGGCTTGGAAAGAGTACCAGGATTCGCAACGGCAGCGGCTCCTGCTGCTGCTGCCGCAGCTGCCGCGGGAAGGCTTCGCGCAGTAGCAGTCAAAAAGCGATTTTGCCGGAGCAAGGCGCTAGTGTGGGGGAAGTGCAATGTTACGAGGGCAGCTCCTGCTGCAGAAGTTGCGCGAAGCATCATGGCGGCACAGGAGGGAGCAGAGGAGCCAAGAGGGAAGAGTCGGGATGGCGGGAGGCGTGAAAGTCTGCAGAAAAGAGGTGAGTGTGGTGTGCCTTCAAGTCTTCGAATGGGGGTCCTATACGGCCATGGAAGCGAAGGGGTGTGGAGAATCGCCTCCGGAGCAGCAGCAGCAGCAGCAGCAGCAGCAGCAGCTTGCCCTCGGAGGAGCTTTCTGAGCAAGCAGTTGTTTCTTTTGGCGGGAAGGCGCTTCTGAAGTTCAACGACGGGAGAGAAGCTCCTACCACGCTCTGCCAGCGGGGAGGATGTTCTCCGCGGAGTCGCGGGTGCAGCCAGAGGCGAGCTGTCGAGGCGAGGAAGCTGCCCAGTTTGCAAAAGGCCAGTGCCTTCGCGTCGAGACGATGGCTGTTCTTCAGTGAGATTCGGTATTTCGGTGAAACGCCTCACACGACACGCGCCGTACAGACAGACGCACAGGCGCTGTGCGCAGCAGGAAGACCTTCGCCGAGCGTCCTAGGGAAAAGGTCAGAGAGGGAGAAACGCAGCAGAAAAAGGTTCAAGCTGCAAGCAAAAAACAGAGAAAACGTGAGGCAAAACAACCATCGCAGCGCATCCGACATTCTTGCATGCAGACGAAGCTGGGCTCCCTCCGTCCGCCTCCCCGGAAGCCCCCGTGCCAGCGCGCGCATACGGCCGCATAACTCGCCTCTAATACACACATCGCAACCCATTCATGTGCTCTTCTTGATTTGATTTTTTGGAAACATAGGCTCTGCCTTTTCCAGCGAGTCCGTGTCGGGTACTGGACACAGTTTTCGTTGCCTGCTACTCACTGGGTAAGTTGACAGGCCGACCCCACAAGGGCTTGTGCGGATGCGCTGAATAACGCTTCGAAATGAAGTCGTAGTCGCATCCAAACGGCGCAAACGTACAAGCGTTAAACTGGTAGGGCCACATGCCCCCTTCACACCTGGCCAGAGGCCCCTATGCCGTCCAACTTAGCCGTCAGCCTACGGAGGCGCTGGCGCAGGAGACGAAATACCGAAGCTTGTGCGACAACTGCACCGGGATGGAGGATCTTACGAATCTGCTACCACACAGCATCTGTTTGAGCAGCAGCGACGAGGCTCAGCGCCGGCCAGTTTGCTGCCTCTGTGAGGCATGTGCCTTTTTTTAAACAGGCCCTTAGCTGGAGATCTCCTACCCCCGTCTAACTAAGGGCTGGCTAGCCAGATCGAGGGAAATGTATCCTCGAGGACTAAAGCTGTCGAGATTCTACGAGATACAAATTTGCCGTAGTGGATGTCTCGCTGTTTGCTAGTTGTTTGGGCCCCCCCAATGCCGTGCGGCGGCAGTTCTCCCTGCACTTCGAGCCCTTAGACCTTCCTTATACGATTTTCTAGGGGCAGATGCTGCGGGTGGCTCTTTTTCTATTCCTGCACGTTCCAAATGAAGACAGGGCCTCTTAGCTGAGGGGCTTTTCGTTGACGCAACGGCCCAGAAGCGCTGCTGCTGCTAAAATTGCCTATAGAAAAGGCCTCTAGGTAGCCAGGAGGAGCACATCAGGGTTAAGTTGGCATTCGCAATCAAGCAGCTAACAGTCAAACGGTACTTCGGCCTGCAAGCACAAGGGCAGAGGAAATCCACAGGAGTTCACCACGCAGACAACGGTACTTCTGGCCTTGCGTATTTGCTGTGAAACGCCCTTGTCGTTCTATTTAGGGAGTTCATATATCGTTAGGCAGGGTGACCACGTGTGTGTGTGTATGCGTATGTGTCTTGCTGGTGAGCCGCTCCTGATTGCATGCACACACACCGGTAACAAGCAACAAAAAAAACAAGCTACATATATATATACATGCAGCTTGTGGGAAAGCGCAGAACAGATATCAATCTTTCGGCATCGTCAGATCACTGCAGCCTAGCGGATGAAGGACGGGAGAGGAGACACTTTGAGCCAGCGCCTTAAGTCTCCCTTGCCATCTGTCTTCCTGCCCCCACTGCTTTGCGTGTCTCGCAAGTGCATGCATTCAGTGCGTCCAGCGACACTTCTGCGGCAGAAGGCGAGGACACAGTTCCCCCTTGGATACTATGGTGTGATTGACGATCCTGCACACTACCACGAACAGTAGATGCCATCGCAGAGGTAGGAAGCCTTGCGGTGCCGGCTGAAAAACTTGGACTGTCCCTTGTCTCTTTTAAAAGTTTTCTGGCACCATCGCATGCACAGGGGACCCCTAGGCTACCAGCAGGCGGCATCAGAGATAGTAAAACTACAGATCGTGACTAGGAAGCATGAGAGTTGCTCAGACTTGTCTACTCTAGCACTTCCCTTCTTGTACAGCCTGCGATACTGAAAGCCAGCGCCTATAGCGCCAACCACGTAACTGCTTGCGCAAAAGAGCACTTGAGGAGCTGTGACACATGTGGCTCCCACACACGGAGAGCGGCAGCCACGCAAAGAAAATATTTGTACAACGCACACGTCTTTGCACGCCTCTCCCTTGTAGTAAGGAGGAGCCTCTCACCGAAGGCTTGCTCTCACTAAGTCCTTCGACAGACCCTTTTTTCCCCCCGCTCTCCCCCCCTTTCTCACGGCAGAAGCTAGAGTGTTTCTCCTCAGCCTATCCTCGAAGGAAGGACCGTTCCAGCGAGGGCACTCAATCCAGTAGCCTTCCCAAGTAGCCTCGAGTCTCTGGGGAAGGAAGGCATCAGTGAGCAACAAACTGCGCGTTACAGTGGAAGAGGTCGAGCCTCAATTCCATGAAGTCTATGAGCCTCTCGAAAGCCTCCTTAAGCGCCTTTTTCGGTACTGTCCCCAATATCTGAGAATTAATGTCTGGCCACGCTGCGCATAAAGGCTCATGCCATTCGGGGAGATTCGGAGGATGCATGCATCCATGAGAACCTCCTGCCGAAGTTTGCACATGAGAACCTCCCTTTCCCATACCTGCGGGATGGGATCCGCAATTATCGCGCCGCTCTGCAGGCAGACTGCGCAGCTCTGTCGAGTGCTCGTTGTTGGTATCCTGGAGGCTTCCTTTCCCGCTTGGCTTGCTGCTTTCGCGCCTGGCTGCTGCTGCTTTTCCCTCAGGGGAGCCTGTGGGAGGCAACCGCTTTTCCAGATCCGTGAGACTCCCCTCCGATGAGGCGCTCAGGCTCCTAGCGGGGTCTTGCAGCTCGGCTTTGGATCCGTCTGGCTCCTGTTTGGCACTGATGTGGTCGCCGTCGCTGCCCGAGCGTGGCTGCATCTGCTGCTGCTGCTGCTCCTCCTGCTCCTGGGGGGGCTGCTGCTGCAGCTGCGTTCGCATTTGCCGGAGCTCCGTTTCGTGTTGTTGGTGTCGCACAGCCACAGCTGCTCGCACGCGCATCGTTTTCTCGAGCTCCTCTGCCCCGCTGCGAATCGCTGCCTCGCAGGCCTTCAGATCCTTGTTAAGCGCTTCCAGCGTTGTAGCTGTCTCTCTCCCCCCCGACTGCCGGCGCAGCCGTCCCTGCTGCTGCTGCTGACGGTTCTTGCTGTACTGCTGGTGAGCTCCGAAGATATCCTCCAGATTTGCGATTCTCACGAGAGGCTCGAGGCTGCCAGCAGCGCCCGTCAACCCTCGCTGCCTCAACAACGCCCCCTGTTGCTCAATGTAATCTTGGCGGAGCCCATGCAGCTGCTGCAAATGCCGCTCCAGGTGCTGCTCATTCGCGTTCAAGATGCTCAGCTGAGAGGTCCCCTCCGCAACTTTCCGAGAGAGCTGGGTTATGGCCTCTTCAGCAGCCGTTGCAGGGCGTGCAGCGCACTCGGAAGGGGGCCTCTGCTTGCCGCCGTCTCCTTCTTTTGCCGGGGAATCAGGTGCACCTGGAGCCACCTTCTCCGTTGCCTGCTGCGCGCCAGCAGGCAGAGAAGAGGGGCCCCTGCACTCTGTCTGCGCACTCTTCCCCCGAGCACCCTTCTCCCCCTCTTTTTCCTGGGGAGCCGCCGCGGGCAAAGCCCTCTTTGGGGACTCCTTTTCCTCCGCCACTGCGCAATCCTGGCTGGACGGCAAGTTTGACGCAGTCGAAGCGGCCTCCTCCGACTGCGCTCCAGTCCCCTCCTCCCTTTGCTTTGCCAGCGTTTCCTTGAGCGCGGACGACCGCGCACGCGCCAAGGCAGCCGCACCCAGCACCCCCGCCGCGCCTCCCGGAGCTAGCGCTAGCTGCTCTTCCCTCTCCAGAGCCCCCACGACCTCTTCAATGCCGCCCTCAGCCTTCGTGCCCGTCTCCGCGAGGAAGAGCGCCACGAGGGTGGCCTTCGGGGGCAGAAACGGGTACAGGATTACGGCGAGGATCTTGAGCATGTGAGCGAATTCCAACAGGCCCAACCCTCGGCCACTATCCTGCAGCTGTGTCTGCCTGCGCATTTGCTGGAGCTGCTGAACAAACAAACTATCCAGGTCGCTCAGGGTGAGTCGTCGACGGCGGCTCACTCGGAGATTCGAGAGGCCCACAGCGGTGCCGCTGGCGTTGCTGCGCTGCCGCACGAGGCCCCCTGGACGGCCATGAAAGCCAAACGCTGCAGAAGTGCATCCTGGGCAGTCAGATGAATCCGGCAGCACAGAAGCTGCACTTGCGCTCCTGTGGAAGGAGCCGGACCGACTCGCCTTGCTGCGCAGAGGTATCGTCGGGGGGGGGCTTTGCGTGGGCGGCAATGGCTTGAAGGATGTGAACGGCGGCTGAGGAGTGCTCCCTCGGATGCCCCGCACTTGAGAGGACTCCATGGCCACATAAACCTGCGGGAAGAGAGAGGCGCACGCAGCAGCACAGATAGGAGGGAGACATGCCGTGCTGCTGCTCTTGTGCGCAGGGGAAGGACGGCTCGCCACACGATACAGCGGCAACACGTACATCTGAACCTTTTGCGGCCACTACTCCTCTGCGAAAAGGCTGCGGCTGCGCTGCCTTCTCGCAGATACATGCCACTCTCTAGGGCTCCACTCTATCTGGGCACATGCTTTTCGCGCAGCTGAGGATTCACGAGGCCCCCTATAGGCCCCCATCATCCGGTGGCCTTTACCTTCCGCACAACTTCCTTGAAATTCGCGGCTTCGCAGACTTGCACCCATCTGCTCCGCTCCAGAGCAATTCGTTTGGGAAACTCGATAAGCCTTTCGAACAAAAGCTGCACTCTTCGCACCAGGCTTGTTTGCTCTGTAAGCACTAGGGCCTCCGACTCCAGAGACAGCCAGCAGCCCTGGGGAGACAGCTCTTTCGCAGGCATGGGCTTTAGAATATCCTGTTCGCAGAGGCAGGGCAAATGCGCACATGCAAAGAATTGCCAGAATTAATGGTTTCATAATTTAGAAATGAAATTCCTGAGAGGGCGATCCACAATAGCCCACACTACGCGCGAGGAGCACAGCGCTGAGAAGGGCTCAGCGAAAGTAGGACGTTTGCTGCTTTTGCCACAGACGCTGTTGCGGAGATAATCAGGACAGTCACACATAGACCTTCGCCCCCA
The DNA here is from genome assembly GCF_002999335.1 of Cyclospora cayetanensis. Taxonomy (NCBI): domain Eukaryota; phylum Apicomplexa; class Conoidasida; order Eucoccidiorida; family Eimeriidae; genus Cyclospora; species Cyclospora cayetanensis. The sequence goes on along the minus strand of NW_020312678.1, from coordinate 152,657 downwards.
AAGCTTCAAAATGCAGAAACATCGACTGTAGTCTGGAGGACGGCAGCCACCAAGGCTACTGCAGGCAGGCCGATTACCTTATGCAACTTGGTGTAAGTACTCTTGACGGGCTGCGCTCCCTTCTTCGCATGACGGTCCTTTCTAAGAAACGGCCTGAAGGGGGCACGCATGCGGGTCTTTGGGGCTTTTCTCTGTGTTTTGTTGGCTGCTGCCTCGTCGCCTTGCTGCCCTCCGCAGTTTCCCCATCTGCTGTTGCTGCAGGTGCTGTTCTGCTTGAGCGCCAGCATGGAGGTTCTTTGGAAGCGCAAGCCCAGCACGTTGAAGCACTCCATGCACTTTTCGATCTCCTTATAGGCAGCGGAAACCAGTTCATCGTCCACTTGCGGACAAATGCGATCTCCTGCCTCCGAATCAGAGACGTCGCCTTGGGCATCCCCCCTAGGAGCATCTCTGGCTTTGGCCCTGCGATTATACAGCGAAGCTGCAGAAGGCAACGAAAGAGCGCTAAAGCCTTCCTGGGAAGGCGTTGGTGCTTTAGGCGATCCCTTGGAGGCCTCTGACCCTCCAGCAGTAACAGCAGGAGTCATGCAAGGCCTTGCCTTCAACGCTCCTCCCGACAAGGGTCCGTGAGAGGAGAGGTTCTCAGTACTGTTGACCCTTCGGACGCGTCTTTTCTCCTCCAGACCAGCACTGCTGTTGCTTACAGAGAGGCACCGCCTAAGAGACATCCCTTGGGACGGCTGGAGACTGCGGGAAACCTCCCCTCGAGGGGCCACGCTGTCAGATGTGTCTTGGCAAGGCGAGGGGGTCTGCACACAAATCGGCAGCGGCGCCCACACAAAGCGAAAAGCTTAGGACCCTATGGCGGCTGGTACGCTTGCAAATATCAAAGTCTGTTTCACCATGCAGGAATAAAAGGACCCAAAGATAGGGCCAAAGTCAGGGAAAAAACAAAGCCAACTACAAAAGTAGATCGTGCCGCTTTAGGGGTATACAGGGTTTCTGAGCAAACCTCAGGCTTTTTTGTTGCAGCGCGCACTGAGCATAGTTGCCGAAGTATCTTTTGACGATCTATGGGCAAGCCGCTAGCAGAGGGCGATGCTGGGGAAGAGATCGGGGAGACCGTCTCGAGCAACTCCGGTGCCGCTGGGCCTTGCGGGGAGACTCCAGTCGTCTCCGCGTCTGTCTTTTTAGCCTTAGAACTCCTACTGCCGACAGCAGGCTGACCCTTCGCCTTGGTGGTGCGACCCCCAGCAGCTGCACGTGCTGCTGTTGGGCTGCCTTGGATCTTCGCAGCCGTTCTCTTTCCTGCCGATGCTTCGCTCCCCAACGCGCTGCCCCCCCCGCGCAGCTTTTTGCGGTCCGGCTTAAGCAGCAGCTTGCTGGCAAGGGCTAAGGCCTCGCTAACAACAGGCTCTTTGATTGCTCTATCCATTGTACTCTCCAGCTGCACGTCGATGCCTTCGTACTGCGCCCCAGCACGCATAATCCCACAAACAGTGCAAGGCGGGGTGATCAGCGGGGAAGGCACTCTAAATATTTCCCCAGTATTGTGCCAGCCCGCCTTTGTAGCCGCAAAAAAGCCTCAGTAATGAACGAAAGCGCCAAGGGGCGAACCCTCCCGCCTACGCACCCCCTTTGCCTCCACCTCGAGTTCGCTCTGCCACTCTTGCCGAGACCCTCTGAGACTGCCGCCTTGCTTCCTTACAAAGGGGGGGCATACCTGGCTGTCAAAGTAATCGATGCGAAGGGAGGGATTCGAGTTCACTTCCAAGAGCCAGCAGTTGTCGTCTTCATCTAACAGAATATCCAGTCCGAGGAATTGAAAGCATCGGGAAGCCTCGTGCTGCTTGGCCCCTCTATAAACATGGCGATACCTCAAATTCAGCCAAGGCTGCAGACAGACGAAGGTCTTCACAGTTATGTCCTTTATGTTGCGCCACACCTTCTGTACATTCACGCCTACGCATGCACATCACGCAAACACACACACACATACATATATTCGATTTAGGGAAGCCGCAACAAGGACTTGCCAGTCGCAGTATAGCATTTGCATGCAGAGCTGCAGCATGTGGAGATAGCTCAGGAGCCGCGCGAGGCCATGTGTGGTAGAACTTGCCTGCTGCTCTAAGGTCCTCAAGAACGTCCTTAAGGAGCCGCTTGCTGTTGGTGTTGCTATGAATGTCGGGGGAACGAATGAAGGAACTCGTGTTCTCTTTGTTAATGGAATAATTGGTTAAATGCATAAATGCATTGTCTTGATTCCTTCGGGTAGGCGCTCGGTACTCGTCAGTGCAGAAACGGGCCATACCAACTTTGGACACATAGACCTGTACCAAAAATCACAAGCATCAACTAGCGTCGCTTTCCCCGTGTGCACACACTTGTAAGTATTCAACAGCACATGCAGGGAAGACGAAGACTCTTCTTCGAGAAACAAAGTTTTCAAGTCTTGGCTGGAAAGGCTTATGATGCGTTCCTCGGGGCAGTCCTCAGCTTTCTGAACCCCTTCTTACACCCTCACAAGGGACCAAGTCTTCGCTGCACTCCTTCTACTTGGGTATATGCTAGGCTTTGGGGGAGGACTGGTTTGTAGCTTGAGGGTCTACGTATGGTGTGTTTGCGTTTCTTGCCTTGAGCTGCTTTGTAACGCAGTAAATAGCGGCGTAAATCCTGAGGTCGAACTTGCGCCTATTAAGGAGTCTGGGGTTGTCAATGTATTTTTGCATGACGTAATTCCCCTCGCCCCGCAGAATGACTGCGTCAATATCCTTGTACCGAGAGACTAGTTGCACTCCACTGCCCATCGCACCACCATCCGGCTTGATAATGTATGTGTCTGTGTTTCGAGGGTGCAAAATCTCTTCTATGCGAGCTGCACAATATTCAAAAAGCAGCACACAAATCAGCGTCAGCCTCCCCAGGAGGTATGAATGCGGATATATATATATATATATGTATCTGTACGCATGTACGTATGTGTATGCGTGTCTTGTTCCTCTGACTGTTGTTTGGACCCCTACGCTGCCTCTCCCAAGAGGAATTATTATTCCCCACAAAAGGCTTCAAGGCCCAGGCTCACCGCGATCCTCAGGAAATGACCAGCAAGGAGGGGAAAAGTCGTAGATTTCAGGGAAAAGGTCCTGGTAGAAGTAGAGAATCTTGGAGAGCATCCTCTTCTTTGTCATATCCCACATGCCAGGGAACCGATTCACTACTTGTGCGTTTCTCATAAAATGCAAATGGTCGTGGTCCGGCACGGAGCCCCCCAGCCAAATGATGTTTCCTGAGATGTAGAGACAGCGCGAACACCAGCACAAAGCACCTGAACTCTCAGAGTCCAGCCCTCCTTCCCTCCCCCTCCTTCTTCTGCGCCCTACAGGAAGGTGCTCCTAGAGTCACCGCTCTGACTCCTGCAGCACTTGGGTACATTTCTCTGCATGCTCTTCTATCCTATTATCCCCCGTGCATTCCGCAAAAGCCTCGAAGGACTCTGCTGCCCCAAGCGAGCACCCTCGAGCCTGCAGCTGTCTACAACATATGCCCTCTCCCCGTCCTCCCGGCTGCCTTCCTGCCCTTCTCTCTGTTTGTTACCTTTGTTGTTTGTCTCGTCATCGCGCGTCCACCCCAGTCTTTCTACGCAGGTGTTGATGAGGGGTCGCTCTGCTCTGCACTGCTTGGTGTTTACCACTACTTCTCGCCCCAAGCCCTTTCGGGATGTCTCAACGACAAGCTCAGTATCCCACGCACAGTCTGTGCATGCAGCCTCCCCCGTCGTCCCTTGGTTCCGAGACTCTAAAGAGTCCTCGAACTCACTAGAAAGGCCCCCCCCCCCCCCAGCTCCTTCAGCTGGCGTTGCCTCCACTCCACGTAACCTGGTACTAGTACCTTGATATACCGTTCGGGCTGAGGCTGGGGTTCCTCCCCATCACCATCAGCCTTGCTAAGTGCCTTGCTCTCCTCATCAAGACCATCTTCGGTATCCCTGTCGCTTGTGCTTTGGCAATCCGAAGCCGTGGTTGTAGAGGGCCCCCTGCAGTTTCCCTCTCCTGTCTCTGCCGTCCTCTCCTCGATGGCTCCTTCTTCACGGTTCTGTCTCGTCAGGTCCCCCCCCCCGGCCTCACGCAGCCTTGTCTCTTGCTGCGAGGCTGCTAAGTCACCCATGCTTGTGCAACCCTCTGCAGGAGGTGGTCCCCCTAAGGGAGCAGCCGTGGATTGGGAAGAGGCCAGAGCACTCCTAGGGCTAAAGATGTGAGCCTCGTGGTGTAGCAGCAACTGCTCATCGGAAATCTCCTCCTGGGGATGCGTGCTCGGTACAGGTTGGGCAGAAGCAGAGCGAAAGCCTGCACTTCTCGCACCATTTAAAGTACCCTGCAGGCCCCGAGCAGCTTGACTAAATGAGTTACGTCGTGGCAAGGCGCCTCCAGTTGAGGCTCGTGTCCACAGGGGACCCTCTTGTGCAGAATGACTGGAGCTTTCCTCTAAATCGCAACTAAAGGCGGGGTCCTCGTCACAAGTGTCACACAGCTGGCTCTGAGCTTTGCCCCCGTTAGGGTCGGAAACAGCGTTTCCCGCCTTCTCACCTTCGCTCTGCAGCGCACTTTGGGGTGCTTGAGCCTCTCCTTCTAGCTGCAGGCCCTCTGCATATTCCTTGCCTATCCTATATGGGGTTTCCTGCTCTCTTTCTAAGTTACCCAACAAATTCTTGAGAGCGTGGTGGTGGTGCTTATTTCCCGCATGGGGGTCCGGAGGCTGCGCGAGCAAGGCCGTTCCGAAGTTTTGCACTTCTGCTGCAGCAGCGGCAGCCGGTAGCTGGCGTGGTAGTCTCTGCTGCTGCTGCTGCATGAAGACGACACCCCCAGGGACGCCTTTGGGCCCCTCCATAGATTGGTGGAGGGGCCCTTCCGTGAAGGGGGGGGGGGGCCCAAAGTTGGTCCTCTCAGGAAGCTGTTGCTGCGGCCCCTGCAGGCGACCCTGAGTTTGCATGGCATAGGCCTGCCACTGCTGCAGGCGATGATGTTGCTGCTCTTCCCTACTGGGCGTAGGAGGAGAGACTGAGACTGAATTGCACGGAGGAGAGACGAGCTTCGAGGGGACCAGGGGCCCCTTGTAGACGAGGCGGCTGAACCCGGGGGTCGGGGGAGGGGCCCCTGGGGCCCTTCGTGGGACCCCAGAGGAGAACACAGCTGTCACGAAAGGGGGCCCCCGTCGCGCAACAAAGGGGGCAAGAGGATGCGCGAGCGGCTGCCCTTCGTTGGGAATCACCGGCCCCTGGACGATTCCCTTCAGGGGCCCCGAGGGGCCCCCTCGGCTGTGGCCCTTTCGAGAAGAAGCCTCAGATATTAACGTTTGTGCAGGGCTTTGTGGCACTCCCCCCCCAGTGCTCACAAAGCCTTGGCACATGTCAGGGTTACCCCACGAATTGGAGTGGAGGCCTTGATTCATGAAGAGTGGCATCATAAGGCCATGCCCCTGCTGGGAAGTCAACCCGCAGAGAGGCAGGCGAGCCGACAGCCGCGCAGATCCCTGCACGGTTCCTGCGCCGACATGCAACTGAGCCTGAGCTTGGGGCCTCTGGCCCCTAAGACCCTTCTGTTGCCAGAGAAAGGCCGCCGGGGGCCCCTGGCTAAATGTCTGCACTCCCCCGGGATGTATTTTGAGGGGGGCGCTGCTTTGGGAATCCTGAAAGGCCCCCCCGTGTTGAAAGGAATGCTGCATCGCCACTTTGGAGGGCTGCAAGACGGCGCCAAGGGGTTGAGACCCCTTTGTTCCCCCCGCGAAGCCTTCGGGGCCTCTGTTGTTGCAGTTCATATTGGCAGCGTGATACTCCTCTCAGGCACCCTTCTGTACTGTGCACGAATGCTGAGACCTCGCTAAGCAGAGGCTCCTGGAAAAAGCTCTTCGCGCGCGTAGCGGCTCGAACAATGCACAATAAAGGGCACTACATGTCGGACTGCAATGAAGAACAAGCCTTGAGGGGCTAGTGGGTCTTTCGATACGCAGATCCGCCAAGGCCCCAAGAGGAAATCGGCAACGGTACCCCTTTTCAACGCTGGAAGGAAGGGCGGAACGTCAGAGAGCCCTCGTAGACAGATGGAAAAGACACGCGACTGGCTTGTACAGAAAGAACACGTGTCTTTGTGGGCCTCCGATCTCCGGAGCTTTCCTGGGGTGATGCGCACTCCTAATAGACTGTCTCACTCTCCATAAAAGCTCTCATCAAGCGAGAGAATAAGCCGGCTAGACACTTCAACGCAAGGAGAAGAGAAAGACCTCAGTTACGGGCTGTTGGAGGGACACAGGATTGCCTGCTGCAACAGGATGAGGGTCCTTGAGAGGGGGAGAGACGCTTCGTTTGATAAGAAACGACTAAAGAGATGCACAATAAAAGATATTTGGAAATCATAGACAGAAAATATGCGGTTTCTAGCGGCGGTCTCCTTTGTTGACTGCAGGCAACAACAGACCTCAGAAGCCAGACGTGCAGTAGGTTGAATACACTCAACTAAGAGGTAAAGAGACCAGATGCTGGGTACAAATGAAAAGCTTCAAAGATCTGCAAAAGAAATTCAACAAAGTATGGGGAAAACGATACACGTTCTCCAATAGAAGTCGGCTGCAGCACCACCGGTCAAGCGATACCCGAGATGTCTGTACACCAGGGACACCGTGTCTGTGGCTCGGCCTAAAACACCCCCAAAAGTTCAAAATGATTTAAAATATCGGCGTAAAAAGTCGTTTCAAGGTCAGAACTCCGGGACTGGTCATCAATATGCGTTGGGCGTCGCCCTTTCCGCAGCCCTGAGGCAGACGAGGAAGGCACAGCCTCCCGCCCTCATCTCTTCGTCCGTTTTGTCTCCCATCGCTGCCCTGAGCGGCGGCCCCGGAAATCGACAGTGTACTACAGTGGGCTTTTAAGGTAAAAGGCGTATGCTCTCCCTTTTTACAGAAGCACACGGCTTTTACATGCATGAAGCCAAATGCGAGCCAACACCGAGCAATGCCAACAGATTGGCTCGCGCCCCAACAGCATATTGAAAAACATGACTCAGATCCTTGTTTTCCGTCTTCTTCAGTTATCACAGTACACTAGAGAGATCTGCAACGTATAACCTAAAGAATTGAGGGGCAGCCCCATGTCGATAAAGCTCCCGATGCCTGGCAGGCCGCTCCAAGTAGAACGGCAGATAAAATTCCAAAGAGCATATCCTCCTGAATATGGACATGCTCACATTTGTGTCCTTATGGCTGGTAGAATACGCATGCACTCCGCATTGAGGCGCGGACTTTGTGCACTCAGTGTGAACAGCAAATACCTCGACTGGCGTCAAGTTCAAACCCAATCCCTAGTAGGAAACTTTGGATCGGTAATAAAAATCTCCGGCTAAGTCCTTGTGCACTTACAAAGTCTTCTCCAAGGTTAATACATGAGCTCCATGTGTTTACCGATCAGTATCCTGAACCCTGAATTGGAAGCATGCTACCGATTGCCGGAGTCAAGGGGTCTAAAGCGCTTCATTTAAGGTGCAAGGTGTGAGGCTCCATGCATGCCTCGAGGCTCTACATACATGCTAGAAAGCTATGGAGTGCTTTTACAAAACAGGTTCTCCCTCAATCACCACACGCTCCTCAGGACTCCCCGTTTGAACGAAGAGGGGCAGTTAGGGTGCACTTTGCTGCACGTTCTAAGCACTCCAAACATTCACAGCTAGCCCTACATAGCATCCAACACATCTGCATACATTGTTGTGTCTGTTTGTGTCGATCAAACACTGCATTGCGATAAATGAGATGTACAAACAGGCAGATCAATTAGTCAACTTATGAGTAATTCTGCAAAAGCAACATGTGTAGTAGGAAGTGCTGAAATGAGACAAAGCCCGCGACACTAACTCCTTTCCGCTTTGCGCTCCTTCCTTCCGGTGTCTGCGTACGCCAACCCTTAGCAGCCCCCCGGAAAGACACTCAAGACAATAGATGAGTATTCCTTCAAGAAAGTCCAGGCTGTCGTCGTCCTCACCCCACATGGTTGGGGCTTGAGGGGAGAAAGTACAGCAGCGTTGCACAAAATTGCTCCTGATAAATAGTCCTGCCACTTGAACAGAGTAGATACACAGTAGTCTAGCGTACAGGCAACTGCACACACTGTGTTCGCACATGAACTTAGCCCTGATTTACAGGAAATAGACAGCCAAACCCTAGAGCAAACGCGTTTTCAGGCTTTCAGAAAAATCAATTGAACCTCCGCGTGTTCCCGATAATATGAGAATGCACTCATAGAGGGAAAGGAAACTTGGGATCGAAAAGGATCAGTTGAATAGAGTAATGTGCACACACGCAAGCAAAGCAATATAACCAAGCAGCGGAAAAAGCACGGCACGAAGTCCCCGACCGACGTGTTGAGAGGACCATTCTGTCATATCCACCAGTTGCCGGGAAACTTATTGTAGAAGAAGGGCTTGCCTTTTCTGAGATCCTTAGTACAGAGGACGAGTAGTACGTACTGCCCGGTACATAGCTCAGACTCCCGCCCGAGCTTCCTAGACCCTTTTCGTTGCCGCTAGGAGTGCTGAGTGAATGAGTGTATTGCTTACTTATCTGGCGTTCAAGCGGCTACTTTTCTGGGATTTTCCACCATATTTGTCATCACTGCTTGTGGTTCAGGATACAGGAAAGAGGCAGGGGGCTGCACGTGTGGAGTCCTCGTGACTGTGTGGCCAATGCAGAAGGACGCGCAGCACGTAAGAAGCAGTACTCTGTGTCACGCCATCACCTGCATCTCTAGAGGCAACAATAGGATGGCACAGGCTTGGCTGACAGGCTCATAAGCAAAAGAGCCCAAGCAACGACTCTTTATTTCCAGCTTTTTCTTGCTGCATTCAAGTATTGGGAGGCAGATAACGCCCAAGCCATCCATCTCCTTGATAGGATGCATAATGCCTTTTTATTTGCCATCCAAGACTCTAAAAAAGAGCCTTTCGTAGGCTGGAGTGCCTCAATTGTTCTACGAAGTGTCGTCCATGGATTAATCTAGCTGCTTAATATTCTAGATATGAAGGCGCGAGGTAGAGTGTCCGTATTAAGCAGAGCAGCAGGGAGCCTCCGCTTGCTTGGGCGTCATACGCTTCGCTCCTCTCCAGCTGTAGGAGGAGGAAGCACGCTGGAGTGGAGAGCCATCAATTGGTAGGCTGATAGGTGACGCGAACGCCGACAGCAGAGAGGATACAGAGATATATTGCGCGAATAGATACATATGTGTTTGACTGTGTGCATACAAAAGTATTTTTTTACAGCATGGTGTGTTTCCGTAAATATCTATAGATGGAACCAAGCACAATGGATAATAGACGCAATCGCGATGTCTGGCGTATCGATTTATTTACTCCTCGCAGATCCATTTTGACAGAGATCTGGGCGAACTCTGAGCTTGAATATCCCAAACAGCGAAGCTCTATTCTGGAAAGCCCAAGGGGAAAACAGGGTTTGGCCTTTGATCGCACGTGTGGATGTAGATCGGCCCCACCGTATTACCGTACAAACGGGTCGGTGTTTCTTTGGAAGTACTTTTTCGCCCGCTAAAGGTATTTTACTTACTCGATCGAAAATTCAGGTTCGTTTATATAAAATGGTGTTGAGGCTAGTGCAATTGCTGCTGCCATTGACTGCCAACGAAGGCAAACGATAGTGCTCACAGTATTGTTCCCAAGCTGAGCCATTAATTGCTGGAAGGGCTCCTCATAAAACAACCCCCTATATAAAATCGTAGCTCTAGGGATATCCAGGGCGCGAAATAGAGAATTAGATGGCTGTAACTCTCCCACAACAGCGACAGCACCGCTGACCAGCTCGATCTACGAGGAACCAGGCAGATGAACGATTTGTGGCGTTGGAATTGACAAAGATGGCGTGCTTTGGGGGCAAAGCAGCCGTTTTAGGACAAGAATTTGCAGAAATTGTGCAACCAAGGCAGCTAATCAAGCTGAGCTCTTCAGGCAGCCGGTATACACAGAGGGAGTCTTGGCCAGGGTTCTAGGTCCTCCGCAGTTTGGCATCCGAGTTCAACTTCTGTGTTGAAGCGCTCTATAAAAGGCGCCAAGCGCAGTCTTAAGGATGTGCAGTGCACACCTGGTATGTACCTTGGGTTTTACGCTTAACCCTTGGCAGTTACGCCTGTCAGCCCCTGGTCCTTTGGCAGCCAATGGCAAACCTGGGGGCACCTAAACATAGGATTCTCGTACCGCATCTGGGAACTGAAAAACGCTGCAGCGCCTATTCAGGTGAAGTGCGACCCGCGGGATACCATTCTCTGTGCTGATATAGCTCATTGTTCACCAGAAAAATCGAAGTGTGTGCCGCCAGTATCTCCGACTCAGCAGCGCTAAGCCGCCCCCTGTTATTCTTCTAAATATACGTTAAAAGCTACCTTAAGAGGCCGTAGAAAGCTCCGGAGGCATTGGAGCAAAACTTTACCCATTAAACAGCATGTTTTGCATCGGTTCATCACGACATGCGCGATCACCAGGAGACGCGTTGTGACTGCCTTTCGACCATCTGACGGGCGCAACAGGAATTTAATCATCTCTTCCAATTGTGAATTTTACAATTGGAACCACAGTTACCAAAGCCTCTCGAGGAGGCGACGGAGGGCCTAGAGGCGATGATGGTAGCCCACTGCCACCGCGGGCACAACCGCATAGCTTCTACCTCACGGGGGTCTCTCGTTGTTAATTTGAAGGAACAAGGTAAAATCAACTACTGAATTTCAACTAAGAAAGAGCCCTCCGCAGCGTAAATTATTTCTCGCAGGCAAATTGGGGCTGCGGCAGGAAATTACCGCATGCCGGCTGCAACCCGAGTGATCGAGCGGTGCATTTGAATTGAGGCAGTAATGACTTTTCGTGCGCTAAGCAGTCTGGAGCGTTTTCTTATGTGGACGGGCAAAACCAAACGCCACAACCCCAGCGGGAAAATGGACGTCATAGTCCCCTAGTTCTCTTGCAGCTGACTACACTTCAGCGTCTCTTGTTGCTTCCTCGCATCCTCACAGCCTTCCGGAACACTCTACAATGCCAGGAGATGCAGATCACGGCCTCGCAGTGGCGGCAGATCTTCCGCGGACGGTGCCGCCTTCTGCTCAGGTGACTCCTTCCAGCTTTGCTGACTGTCAGCCTGCGCCGCATGTGACGAATGCACGAGCTTTGAACCACGACGGCGAACCTTTGACACCCGCGGGGCTTTTTTCTCCAGCAGCACGCTCTCCTCCAGCACAAGTGCCGCATGCAGAAATGCGGCGTCACTCCGGCACAACTGTTCAGGAGAGTGGCCCCAACCCCGACGACTCCCGGCAGTTTTCTTCCCCCGCATCTCCGCCTCCCCTAGGCGTGCCGCTTGCATGTCAGTCCTCATATGTGCTGCCCGCCCATGCAGAAGGAGAACAGCCGTACCGCCGCTGCCGATCCTCCGGTTTGGGGCACAATTCGCCTCAAGGCTCCAGCAGCGTGAGCTTTCTTGAGGCCTTTCATCGGCGGCAGCGCCAGCAAGTCTCCTCAGAGCTCAAGAGGAGAGACGAAGCTCTGCACACGCTCAATCAGTGGCGGGGAAACACCCCCCAAGGGTCTCTCCGCCTGACTGCCCGCACCCCTGCAGCACCCCCCTCCCCCCCCCAAGCGGCCTCCGATGCATCCACGAGGCGCCAGTTGGCGGGAGAAATGGTTGCCCTCTTCAGCAGCTTGTCGTCGACGAAGCAGCAGCAGGCATCCGCAGCTTGCCGGCAGACTATTGGTCAGCTGCAGCAGCAGCAGGGGCACCTCGGACAGCTCATCAGGCGCTTGCGTTCCTCTGCCTCGGTTCCAAAAGCGAGAGGGGTTCTCGTCAAGGCTCGCTCCCTGCAGCTGCAACTGCAGATGCAGCAGCAAGAGCACCGCCCCTGCGGGCATCACAGACGGCTGCCAGCTCCCCTGCTGCTGCCGCTGCCGCAAGTCAGCAGCAAAAACATGTCACAGGGGGTGCAGAAGCAGCAGCAGCAGTGTTCGGATCCTTGGCGCCGTTTGCTGCGGCGCGTAAGGCCAAGAAGGCGCAGAGCTTCTCTGCCTCCTTCCCTGCGTCTCAGGAAAGGATCAGCAGGTGCCAGGAGCTCAGGCTCTGCCTGCTCCGACGTTTTACTGGAAGCAGCGCGTGGAGAAGGAGTGGTGCCTCCCGCTTCTGCTACAGGCTGCGACACGGAGTCAGCCGCAGCCGCTGAAGCCGCCGCAGAGTTCTCCGCTGCCGTAGACCGTTTCAGCAGCAGCAGAAATCGCACTGCCAGTGCGGGCTGGAGGCCCCCTCGGCGTGTCTCTCCCTCGGGAAGCCCCTTGACAGTGCGCGAGTGGGCAGAGGAGCTGATGCAGCAAGCGGAAGCAGCGTGTTGTGCCGCTGTTGGTGCTTTTCCGGAGGCTATCCATGCCGCTCTGGTCAAGTCTTTGGAGGCCCTCTCAGGGGCCTTTCATCTGCACATTCTGAAGACGCAGCGCCGCCTCGAGGTGGCAGCTCTCCTCGAACAGAGACGGATGCGGCCAGATCTTCTTGCGAGCCGCTCAAGGCTTGTCGAGCGCGCAGCAGCCGCTGCGCTGAGCGGCAGTCTTGAGAAAGCCGTGAGGGGCCCCCGTTTTTCTCTGGGGCCTCCTGGAGCTGCCCTTTCTGTCTGCCAAGCAAGAAGTGTGTCTGGCGGCAGTGCTCCCGGAGGAGCGGCATGCGCTGCTGAAGGGCAGCACGAGGAGGAAGGCAGTCTGGCCACGGCGTGTGCAGTCGCTGCTGATGCTGCAGATCTGCCTGCTCTCTGCGGTAGCAGCATGAGCAAGAAACAGGGGGGGACGGGGCACAGCGCGTACGGGGAGGAAGACACCAGCTTGCTGGAGGCAGAGACGGATTGCGAATATCTGTTGGGGAGGCAGCTGCTGCCTTATGAGCGGATGCTGCTGAAGTATAGGGTGCTGCGGAAGAATGGGTATGGCAGAGGGGGGGGGGAGGGGCCTAGCGGCAGCAGTGCCCTAGGCGACGAAGACCTCCTAGAGACACGGCTTGTTGAGGAGTTGCTGCTAGCGGTAGAGGAGGGGACGGCACTCCCAGGGGACTTATCATCAGGGCCTTCTGAGGAGTCCGACGTTTGGGCTTTGTGGGGGGGTGACACGCACTCGGATACGGCAAAGATCGAGCACCTGCTTGGCCTTGTCGGTGAACTGCAAAAGGCAGATCGCCAGCAACGCAAGCACGTCTCTCAAAAAATTCTAGAGCAGGCAGATTCCATGCCCGACGAGGAACGCATGCTGCGCTCCTTCTTCCTAAATGCCGCTCCGCCGGCCGCTCCAGAAGAGCTGCTGCCGCAGCGTCAAGGAGCCCCAGCAGAAGCAGGGGGGCCCCCTGCAGGGGGGCCCCCTGAGACGGCGAGGCCAGAGGCCCCTTCGGGCGAGGCCTCAGCGCAAAGTGTAGAGCCTGCAGAGGGGCCAGCAAATGCCTCTTCCACTGGGGAGAACCTGTACAAGGCGCATTACCTTTTGGGGCCTTGGAATAGCAGTAGGCTGTATTCCTTCCCGCCAGCGCAACAGCCCAGGCAAAGGTGACAAAAGGCTCGATGGAAGCGATCTGCCACGCGCAGCTGCACACGTTGTAGAGCAGCACCATGCAGCTGAAGCTGCCTGTTAAGACGCCTGGCCGCGAGCAGTGCACCCTGCTGCTTTGCGCTCACACGCCAAGTGCTGCTGTTGCGGCCGACGGGCGCTCAGACGGCACGCATGCAGAGCGCGCCGTGCGCGTTCTTTCTTTCGCGTCTCGCGAACGGAAGCAGAGTGCCTCTGGCGGCTGCGCGTCTTCCTAAATAGATTTCGGATTTCGCGTGGACCCTCTTAACCGAGCCTCGTTTGGAGATCCTGCTTTCACTTTCGAGCGGCAAGGCTCTCGCCCCTCCCCGCGTGCCCCCCTCGAACCTTTATAGTTCTTAGCCAGCGCTCGACGGGTGGCCACAGGGCCCTACCCGGCCGCGCTTTTCTCAGATATATCTTCAGCTGCTTGACATGCATTAGCCCAGGGTGGCTGTACACTGCATCCAGCAGATGCATTCAGAAGCACCAAAAACTGCAGAAGCACTGCCGGGAAACAGCGGGGGCCACCTGCAAGCCAGCAGACGACAGGCTTTAAGGGGTCGCCAGGACGAGGGGAAGGCTAACAGAGAAATACGAGGCATAAATAAGGCCAGACCTTCACAGCAGAGCTCTCGTGGGAGCAGCTGCACAAACCTTCAAGTCACAGACTGCGTCTGTACTCGGCAGGAGTAAGCAGGCTTATCCAAGCGCCCCGGCCAGGGGGAACTGCTCCCTTTTTCCTGGTGCGCAGCTTTTCCTCTGCATGACCTTCTCACCCCACAGTACGGAGGTGTACTAAGGAACGCGCGTGTCTGCCTCGCCGGAGGCGTGCTTAAGGAACGCGCGTGTCTGCCTCGCCGGAGGCGTGCCTAAGGACGCGCTATTGCCATGCTACACAAAGATGGTGTGGACGACGAACCAGCTCTCAATCCTTTTTAAGGGTGCCATGAAGAAAGGAATTGAAAAAGACACGAAAAAGCCGTCTCACCCAGCATGCAGGGTCTAGAACATCTGCAGCCTCTACCGCTCGCCGCACGCCCGCGTACCATTCAGAGGGAAGGCCCTTGTCCTTTTCGGCACAGAAGACGCAGTCTCGCTGTTGCCACAATTACCAGTGCGTGCTCACTAGAGAAGCAGCAACCCCGACTCCAACTCTCATTCCTTATGGAAGAGCGCGCACCAGCCAGTAAGACAGCGACAAGCAAACAATTACTGGCCTTTAAACGGCCGTTTAGCCCTAAAGGTCTCTTACTCATGTGTCGCCTCTTCTAAAGCAAAGGCGGTGGTTTCCCTCAAGGCATGAACCGACCTTAAGGGCAAGTCAGAGTTGCTGCAACCCCCTTCTCCCCTAAGGAACCCCCTGCCGCATTCCCTCCGCCGCTCCTTCTCGCATCTCCCGCGAGGTGTGGGCTCTATTGATTCTATCTGCTCCCTCCTAATTGCGAACCGTCCTGCTTCAGCGGCCTGGGCCTGCTGCTTGCTGCCTGACTTGGCAGCAAACAGACGGACTGCGTGTCTCTCACAACGGTTAGCCACGCGTCTCTCTGCCACGGCGTGAAAGCTCCTTCCTCTACGGCGCGCTGCCGACACTAAGACAGCCGTTCTGTCACACTGAAGACCTGGCCTCAAGAGCTAAACAGCAGTTGCACTAGACAGCAGGGTACAGCCGGAACAGGAAGAGCAAGCCACCCCACGCAGACACAACTTCCCCCTTCGACGCTCTTGCCCCTCCTGCAAACCCACTTGGCCCCAGCCACCACACCAGGCACCTCGCCACTGCGTGCGCGCATGCGCAAAAACACCCGACTCCCCAGGAAAAGAACACAGTCCAAACAGCTGCGGGCTTTATTTCGACTATGAGCCGCTGCTGCATCACTGCGCGTCACAACTTTTGCCGGCACGGGGAAGCTTACCACCCCTCCCCCGTCTCAACTAGCCAACCCTTTCTCCCTCCCTCGCCCCTGCAGTTGACGCAAGGGCAGCCTTTCTTCCTCCTCCGGCACCGTTTAGCACCGCGTCTTCGCAACGGCCACCCAACAAAAACACGAAAAGCATCCAGAGATCTCCCCGGCCCCAAGGACGGAAAAGCGGCTCTCTATGCGCAGACCCTTTATCCCTCGAAATTTCGCCACACAACCGACAAGGAAAAAAGGCCTTCCGCGCCGTCCCTAAAGACCTTCCATGCAATGCCTACTGCCCCGCAGGCGTTGCTAAAAATCTAATTTTTCATCTCCGTCCTCTGCTGTAGGCTAGTGCCCCTGGCCTGTACGGCAGCGCGTGAGCTGACGGTAGGGGGAGGGGAAAGCGGCATGCGCCGAGCGAGACTCAGTACTGCAAAGGCAACGAAAAGCACACAGACAACCCCCATGCGCAACAGATGCCACCGTCTTGATGAATAGCTCCGAGAACGCATGCGAGCATGCGTGTGCGGCGAAGGCCCCCCACCCCCACCCCCAATACTTTTAACAACTTTATTACGGCATACACACACACACAGTCTGTCCAAGACTCCAAAGGCGTTTGTGCTGGCCCTTTCCCCTCGTTGACTTGCAAAACATGAAGAAGTCCAAGTGAACAAAACTATGCCACGGAAAAAAAACAACTATCCCTTTCCTGCCTTTGCCCCCCCTCCGTCCTTCCCTGGTAAGGAGAGAGAGAGAAATAGAGAGAGAGAGAGGACAGACGGTCCTCTCTTTCTGTCTCTTTCTCTTGCCGACTCGCAGAGGAGAATAGAAAGCGGAAGGGGGGAGCAGTCTGGCCTGCTCTGCCCTGCTCTACTCAGGCATGTCTACACGAGGAGGCGGCAACGCCACCTCTCTTTACCGGAGAGGCTGGCTGCCGCTAAGAAGAGGCTGACCTGTGGTCTGCTCTTTGTGCCGCGTTCGCTGCGATCCTCCCCACTTCGATGTTTCATGACGGGACCGCTGCTGCTGCTGCTGCCAGCAGCGCTTGTAGCGTAGCGGGTGTACACTGGAGAGGCAGAAGCCCCCGCTGTCGCGTAGAAAGACGAGGCACTGGCAGCCGTAGGAGCGACAGCAGTTCCTGTCGCGGAGGGGTAAGAGGGGTATCTGGAGTGGGGGGCGGCATGATGAGCCCCCCCTACGGAGCCTTGGTGCGCTGCGCTGTACTGCGTTGAGGCACTGGAGGCTGCCACCGATCCCTCTCGCTGAGGAGTCGTCGTAGCGTAGGCCATGTGGTTCTGCTGCATGCATGCAGGAGCAACCCCCGCAGGAGACGCGCAAGGCGATGGGGCTGGCCGGTGCTGCGGCTGTTGCGGGGGATACATGGAGGCACTTGTTTTCTTGACGGGAGAAGCGGAGGGTGCTGCCGTAGTAGGCTGCTGCTGCTGGTGGCTGCCAGAGGAAGCCCCTGCAGAAGGCCTAGAGGATCCGTAATGAGAGCTGGATCGATGCGCACTCTTCTCCCCTCCGGGAGCTGCTGTACATCCACTGCTGTTGTTGCTGCCCGTTGTTGTGGTGGCTGTCGAGCAGGGGGTGCTCTGCGCTGCGACGGAGGGCACGTGGCGATGGCGTCTTGTTTCCTTCTTCTTGCGAATCACCTCGTTGTACACCTTCTCTCGATAGTCTTCCACCGAGTACCTGCGTCAGGCAGCATGCAACACGTGGGAGCCCCTCCACCACTAGGACCGATGCGCCGCTAGTCATATGCATGCACGCGGGTGTACCTACACTGGGGCCCCGTGCGTACCAACTAAGGCTTTTAAAGGAGACAGCCTGTTTCGAAGAAGGGGGGAGGGGTAAGAAGGACAGCGACACAGAGCCATGCACAGCTAGCTGTGCGTGGGGGGAAGGGGGGTTGGAGGAAGGGGAGACTCCGCCAGAAAGCCGCAGTCCCTTGCCCGATAGAGTGAGAGAGCACGCAACAAGCATCAAAAAAATCGTAAAACGAGAGGGAGGAGAAGATGGCCATGGACCTAGAAATTCTACGGAGACAAGACTCCCCCACTGGAAGAACATCCGCATGTGCGGGGAGAACGGTTCTTTTGTGTGAGCACCCCTTTCTAAAACACACGAAGCCATAATGCTCTGTGTACGGACTTGGTATTATCGTCGATGGGAATGGTAATGATGTGGTCGCAAACGGGCTCATCGTCAGGGTTGTGAAACTGACGCACGTAGGGATGCTCGAGAGCTTTTGCCGCGCTGCACACAGACAACCACCAGGCATACACCTGCCACGCTCACATGCGGCCCTTCTTCTGTAGCAGCAGAAACGGCGGAATGCGAGGCAAAAAGAGACTTGACGCGAAAAGGCACGAAATAGGAGCCCCCGTGAAAAAAAGCGGAGAAGCAGAGAGAGAGAGACAGAGAGAGAGAGTGAGACAGAGAGAAAGAGAGACCGATATCATCGAGAGAGAAACAGTGGGAAATAAAGCACTCTCTACCTGATGCGCTTGAGAGGATTAAATTGAAGGAGCTGGTTTAAAAGGTCCAGTGCCATTGCGGGTGCATCTGGGAAGCAATCTTCAAGATTTCTGCATGCATTCACAAGAGGAGGGGGCGAAACAGGAGACGTTCAGATAGCGGGAGTACAGGAAGGCAGCAAATTCGGTAGGGCGGGCAATGCAGTGTGCAACGCTTATGGAGGGAAAGACTGCGGAGAAGATGGGGAATAGCAAGGTTGTTGCGCTCAAGGAGGAATACGGCGGCACTGATGTGTCGAGACAGGAGACACCCCCCCATGACGGCGAGAGTAACCCCCACTCTACCGTAAAAGGCAGCTGTTCACACAGACAGGTCCTTGACACACGACCCTGAGAAAAGCGTATTGCGTGTCACTGACTTTTGCTTAACTACTGCTAAGCTTTCCATCATTGTCGCGGCAAAAGGACTGCGGATAGCCGCAATGTCTTCAGGAGAGGGTCGCCCCGTTATAGCAACAACGCGCTCGAGCTGATTCATCGTGGAAGTTCCTGAAGGCACCGCAGCAACAGCAATACGGGGATATAGCAGCACGAGGGTCACCCCACAACCCACCGAAATCTGACCTTTTCATAGGAGAGGCACTGCAAAGATACGAGAGAAACTTTGGCCTCGAAGCCGCCCAACCGGAGTAGCCCTCCTTGCCTCCCTCCCTTCCCCTTCCACTACCACATTTTCCCTAGCAACAAAAGAATCGCCACTACCCTGCTCATCTCCGCACACTGGACAAGTGACAATCCAGAAAAAGATGCAAGTCGCAATCAGGGACAGAATTCCATGCGCCTTATGCCTGCTGACTGACCAGGAAAAATAGGCTTTCCACACAGAAGCTCCCCCAAGATACATCCAAGCGACCACATGTCCACCCCCTTCGTGTAACACGTCGACCCCAGGAGTATCTCTGGGGCCCTGTACCACCGCGTTGCCACATAGTCTGTAAGCACCGGATTACTGCCGCCATCGCCACCCTCCGAATGCGCCACTGAACGGGCCAAGCTGTACAGACACACCACACCGCACCAACGCGTGCAGGAGAAGGCGTGCACGACGCAACCCTGCGAAGTTCAGCGAAAAAGCTGAGAAAAAAATATACAGCAAATAATAACTGCACGCGCCGCCTCTCTCCCCTCTCTCCCCCGTCCTCTCCCCCGCAGCACTAAGGAGCTGCGGGAGATTCACTTCTCTAAACCAAGTGGGAAGACCGCTTGTGGCAACTGAACGCCTCAAAGCGGCACGGAAATACTCTGGAATCAAGCTAACACCGCACGCAGTCATGAAACAAAACACGAAAATTACCCAAAATCCGCAACCTTGACTTGACATTCGCTGTTCAGCAAAATGTTCGAGGGCTTCATGTCTCTGTGGAGGAGCTCCCCTACACAGTCAACAACACAAACGACAAGAGGGCTGTCCATCATGAAGCGAGCGCCATAGACGAGCCGCAAAGAAAGACACTTTTCTGCAACTAAGTAGGCAAATCGCCGAGAGGCTCAGCAGACACATACAAACATACAAAAACACAACAGCTAAAGGTATACACATGCGTCTGCACAAACAACACCCTAGGCATACACACATGCCGCCCCCTGCAGCTCCTCCGTTGCTGAGGCGCTTTCCTGGTGCTTTTCCGAGAGGTTCGCTAACAAACATATGTCAAAGTATTATCACATACTGTACCCGAATGCATATACTTGATGGCTCTGAGGAGTTGGTAAATGATATATTGTTTGTGGATCGCCTCAAGGATCTGTGCGCGAATAACCGCGTGCAAATCCGTCTCTGAGCAGACACGCGAAGACGCTCGAGCACAGCACCCTTGAGCGCACAGTATCACCAGGTGCAAGTGTCAATTGCCAATGCTGCCACCCCCCCGGCTCACCCTGCTCCCTGCAAACCATATTTCCGCCGCATCCCTCCTCTCCCTGTCTGCATGCGGACGTGTTCAAGGGGTTCCATGCTCAAAACAGGCATGGCCGGCAAACTGTGACCGCTTCTCCGCAAAGTTCATTGCGGAAGGTTCTCCGCCGTGTGTAAAGCATCAGGCGGGAACGCTTTTGCACTGCCACGAAAACGTCGCAAGCAGCCGTTAAGACACCGAAAAAGCCTCTCAGAATACCCGCCTTCAAGCCATGCGACTCCTTACCCATGAAGTCAAAGACCAAGTAAATATCTCTGTCATTGTCCGCCTTCAAGACATTCATCAGCCGAACAATGTTCTCATGATCAGACAGCTGTTGCAGAAACATGATCTCTCTGAAGGTCCTTTGCGCATCTGTAGCGTTGTGAAAAGCCTCGAATATCTTCTTTAGGGCAACCACCTCATTGGTTCTGCGATCGTAGCTCTTCCAGACCACCCCATAGGCCTAGAATACAATTAACGCATCACAGAGGCAAACACCAGAACCACCGCATGCACTATGACAGCCCTAACTTTCAAGCAAACAAGCACGCATATACACACACACACGAACATCGTACATACAGAGGCAGCCAATTCCATCCATCCTCCACTGAGGATACAATGAACGAGAGCCCTCTATGGCTGGCAACACAGAGGATAGGTGTCCACCCTTCCAAGGCACTTGAACATCCGATTTCAGACCGATTACGGAACCCCCTTCAAGTGCCAAACAACTTTTTCCGCGGCCTCATCCATGCATATGCCAATGAATACACATCCCCCAAACCCTGGCGTTAAAAACAGGAACGCCAAGAAAGGCCACCCCGAGCCTCGTACGCCCACAAAAGAGAATCTCAAGAGCAACCAACTCTGTTGTTGCTCCCACTTCAGCTTCACAAGCCACAGACACACTATAAGCGGCAGCAGTCAGAGCGGCCATCCCGCTTCACCCGCCACCATGGAGCCAAAAGCCGCCTCGCCTTCGAATTCAAAATAATAAGCGAAAGAGCCCTCTCTCATTTCGCAGCGCTACCGCACTTGCCAGCTCAACTGCGATTCCACATGCCACGTAGCGTGAGACATCTGCCGGCCGCTGTACTCTCTGGGGCCCTGTGTGTACTACTTCAAAGGCTACTTGCGCGCAGCTCACCCCCTTTCCGAGCTTCTGAACAATGTCGTATTTGCGGAGGACGTGCTTATCGACAGCTTCACTCATCTTCGAGACAAAAAATCAAAGATTCAGCGCGGCAAGAGGAGAAGGAAAACCTAGAACGACCGCCGCCCCCTTTCGCCGCTAAGGCCTCAACGGCTTGGAGTCTCGGGGCCAGGGATGAGGCAAGAAGTAAAGGGAACCTTACTTCCCTCGAACTCCCCAGCCGCTTAAAGCAGACAAAAGGACCAAGAAGCGGGCAACCTCAATGACTGTCCAATCAAGGGAATATTAGGCTCTTGTTCTATGATTTCTGGTGTTGACTGCTGCAGCTGAGCCGCATGCAGCAGCATCAGCAGCAGCGACTATCTTGTCCAGATGATTAACATAAAAGTGTGTGCGGCTGTTGTTTACGCTCCTCGTGTGGCGCCGGCGATGGACGGGTAGAGTAAGCGTTGAGTCGTGCTGCGGATGCTGGTGCCGGCAAGACCGGAACGCTGGCCAAGTCCCTCTGTTTGACTGCTTCTCTTATAAGCTCTTGAGTGCCTTTGCGTCTCTTCGCTCAAGCTTATGCGGCTGATGAAAGCACAGAAGAAGAGAACAGCTACTACGGTGGGGGCGGGCTGCCTCGGCAGTGTAGTGCGGCAGCAGGGATCCAACGGCAGGCCGCTAGGGACTATGTGAATTTTTCTGAGGTTTCTTACTCAGAATTAAAGCAAACAAAAAACGGGGCGGACGCCGCATTTTCGCCGCAGCAGATGCCTGACGAGGACACATGCTGCTACCGGCTTCCGCGGCGGACAGCCGCCGCCGCGACTCCTTGTTGCTTTTGTTGCTGCCATGAATTCCCCCTCGACTACCTTTTGCCTCTCCCCTGATTAAATTTTATAGTTCTGTTGGAATATAGTCAGCAAAAGGAATAAGGTATGGGCCTGTGCACATATTCCCTTGTTTCGTCATCAATCTGTTGAGCCGCGGGAACTCAAGCTCAATTCTGCTGTGGACGGACCACCGCTTCTATCCCTTTTGCTGTATACTAATGTGTATTATGCGCAGCTTGGTTTGCCACTCATTGGAGCTTTCGTTGTTTCTAAACGCATTTCGTTTGTGAGGACTACCCATTGGGCATCCCAGTTTAAGAGTGGCCCGCAGAGTAGCGGAATTCAAACAATTCGCAGAGATTATCCTCATTGAAAAATGCCAACATTTTCCCTCATAAATCCGTCGAGACACACTAGCGTTAGCCTGAAGCTCCCTCAGAGGTTTGCTAAGTTCTTCTCTGGCCTGCTCCCATGACAATGTACCGCTCCTGTAATGCCCTCTACACGGGGATGCTTTTCGCGCCGAACTCCATACGATGCTTAGTAGGAAGCTATAAAGGGATCGAAAATCGAATTTTCTATTCATTTTGCCCTTCCTGCGAAAATCCAGGATGACGGGGAGGAGGGACAGTGAGCTAGAGTGTACTTTGCTACCAATCCCTTCAGGCACTTCAAACATTCACACTCTAGTGCGCCAAGAGACTAGCAGACATGCACGCAATACCAAATCTTATATCACTAAAAAGTTTTTTGTTCCGCAGCAGATAGAATGCACGAACAACCAAGCAAGTTTGAATCCTCCTGGCTCATTCTTGATCAAATGTATCTAGCGTAGTAAATTGTGTGCAAGTGTGGAAACGCCCGAGAGAACACTCATCCTAACACCTCTTTTAAGCTCCTTCAAGTTTTTGCTGCCCCATGGATGTCTCCCTAGGGCATCCTATATGCTTCTATATAGTTGAGCTGCAGGTAGGCCTTCTCCGGCCTACCACGTTTTAACTCTGGGCGCGCCTTCAGTCCACGACACCATCTTAAGCAAGCGTTTAAGAAGCCCTAAGGAACCACTGTGTGCAGCCTGGTCACACTATGACGGATTTAACTATGTGACTTGTATTTAGAAAGCAGCTGGTTGTTCGGGGTGGTCGTATAGGTTACTTATTGTAGAGCAAGGTAATTCAACTCAGAAATACGCCTACTAATAATGTTTACTTGTGCTCAAGGTTACTGTATGCAACTTGCTGCAGATGTTCGAAGTGCTCAGACGGTGCGGCGGCGTGCACTCTAGCTTTGACTTTACAGCGTATGCCGGAAAAATGTAACCCAACGACTAGGAGAGTTAGTAGGGGCCTTCTTTAACGGGCCAATTCATGGCTTTCTCACAAATTTTGATACGTTTTATGGGTTAGGGGCTTTCTTATGGACAGGTGAAGAAGTATATACTACCAGGATTTACCCTCTCCCTACAAATCTCATTAAAAAACCCGCAATACTGTCTTTCTGCCGCTTCACGATCCTGCGCGGAGTACCTCCGATGGGTTTTGGCTGAATGTGGGCGCATTGATTAGGGGAACAATTTACAACCCAAAGGGTTGAGTGGACCCCGTCATATAGAATTGCCTGGGCCATTGCTTCTGTATATTCGAGTACACGTTTAAACTCTAAACACTAGCGTATGCTGAGCAAAGAACAGACGAACTCAAAATGCAGAAGAACAATAATCTATCTCAGGGTGAATGGCCCATTCATGGTCTAAGGCCGAGCATACACCCAACTAGTGCTCTTACAGAAATCGTACGATATGCAGTTACTGCAGCAGCGCCCGCAAGGCTTTGATAAAAACGTAATGGGGTAGTATATGCGGGGGTTTTGGTGACCGTGATCCCGCCATATCGAGTAAAGCTGTTTGATGGTATACTGGGTAGCTTTATCTGGACTGCGGCCATTCAGAAGGTCTTCTTAAGAGGGAGTAGAGGAGAGTTACATGCGGTAAACCGTCTGCCATTTGCTCTCTCTTTGCCTACGACTTGGCTGCTTTGCTTGAAGACCTGTGAGGAAGGAATACGGTGGTTGGGGTACGGGTCTCCAAGCTAATAGACGCTTCAAGAAGGTTCTCTACAAATCAACAAACCTCTTGGTGCTTAACCCGAAGGCGGACGACCGTGTCAGTGCTTATACAACGTGCAAGAGGGTGGGGAGCCCGTCCCTGACTTAACTGTGCATTTTCATGCCAGTTCGGAGGCTCAAAAGCTGTCCTCGGACTTTTTCCCCAAAATTCAAAATGTTGCTTTTTTGATTTAGCACTGCCGTGGCATCAGGGCCAACAGCATCGTAATGTATGCGCAGAGGGGAGGCAAATGTATTTCACCTTAGCATCCTTTGCGCCAAGCCCCCGCTGGAAGCGAAACGGTTACACGATGCTCTACAAAACAACGAATAATCTTTATGTAATCTGTATGGCTGCGTGCAAGAGCTGTGGCTACAGGGGCTACATGCCTTGGTTTCAGGCCAAATGCAGTACATACGCTGTATTGTCTCAAGAGTCAGCCCAAGGGCTGCTCTCTTTACATCCTCGTAAGCCCAATTACTTTTCCGAGAAAACCCACTTGTTCTTTGCTCACTCCGATTCTCACGTCATGCTAACTCTAATTGTGCTAGCTTCGTTTGAGAACCACTTCAAGCGACGGTATAGTGATACCTCGTCGCACCTTGCGTTCCATCCTGATGAAACAGGCATGTATGGCCTCAGCATACCGGCTATGCTTGAAGTACATCTCTAGCTCAGATCAAATGGGCATCCTGTACGGGTTGGCAGGTCATGAGAGTGTTTTGGTTTGGCCCTGAGACCGTATCACTCTCAGTACCACCTGCCTAGATAGTCCACAGGCTGATATATGTGAACATTATTCACTCTTGCTGCTTCCACTAAATATGTGTATGTTTTAATATCTGACTTGGCCGCAGCACATTGATGAGGGGATCCAGCCAAGCAAACCAAATGCCCATAAGGTCTGAAGATGGAGCAAAAGCAACCCCAATAAAGCTCTTTATTGCGGGGAGAGAACTGGAACTCAAGTTGGAGGGCTATCGCAAAACACTGACAAGCGGAGAAAAGAGAGCAAAGTAGAGAGTTTGTAAGTTGTACCGCCTCTTTGGCTCTGGTGCCAGCAAGGTAAGTAAATGTCTGATCTTCTAGATATCCCGCAAGCCTTCAGCGGAGCCTTTGATGGTGGCAGGGAGGTGCTAAAAATCGAAATAAGCAACAGTGAGCCAGGGAGTAGCATGGAGACAAGGGCTGAGTATCCAACATGCAAAAAGCAGGCTGAAGGAATGCGGTCTGAGTTATCAACAGGCACTAAAAATAGAGCAGTGTAGTCCGTCACCATGAGAGTTTCGGTCCCTAGTCCATCACCGACCCTTGGCTGCTCGTACTGATTCGTGAGTAGTCAACCAGCCTTATTTTACATTTCCTTCTATCCCCACCCCGAAGTGTGTAAAGCTCCATGTAATGTTTCCGTAGTGCCACACGGACCTCAAACCCAATACACTATTCCAAAGAGCTCCCGCCTTTCCTTGCCCTCACCGTTGGAAGCTCCAGCAAGCGGGGACAGGCAAAGCTACGTGCTTTATCCTCTGGCCACTTGGAGTATTCATAGCTAGATGAACGCTATGACTAACGAACAGGCGCACACACTTGATTCTTTTTGTTTCGAGCTATCCTACTCTCCGAAAATACGACACAAGAACGGCCAAATCAGCTGACTGATTTTCATAGAATCGTTCATTATAGGTAACTAATGTTAGGTGCAGCATGGTCAGATGATCAGTATTTTTCGGGAAGAGGGTGCAGTCCAATAATCTGAGGCCGTCTGGGGACTGTGTATTTTTTTCCTGTGTTCAGTAAACGGTAGTGGAATAGAAAAGCAAGATAAATCACTGAACTTTGTGCCATGGCGTAGCATGTCCACATTGTCCAGAAAGGGGTAATATCTGCAGCCATGCAGGTGGGTGGAAGTCAGCCATCAAAGCGAGCAGAAAATCAATTACCGTAAAATCCTGTAACGTGGATGATAGCAAGGGCTGGTGCCCCCAAATCGTGCGATTTCCCCGTCAGCTCCCCACATTATTGAAGTACGGAATTGCGTTAAATTAAATGCAAATCTAACAGGCAGGCAAACATCTAGATATTAAATGTCTGCTGGAAGACTCACTTGAATGCGTATGAAACAAGACAAAGAACGAGGCGCACAAGTAGGTGTCTTTCAATAATACTCGGGCAGCTCTCACTCTAGTCCCTCCATGAAGGCTTAAACCTCCCGACAAGCTGTCCAATGCATCCATCTGAGAGGATGTTATGCTTCTGTAGCACTTTGTTGTCAACCCAGAGGCAGCAGAGGAAAGCGGCGTGCATCACAAGCGTAGCAACCTGGCTGGTAAAAGACACTGGCTTGGAAGAAAGGAAAGGTGCCCCAGTAAACTTGAAAGAAACTTAAAAAATGAAACCAAACTCAACGAAAGCAACGAGATAAACCAACCTGAGCGATTAATCGAAGAAGTTGGAGACTGCCACGCACCGGTGTCATCGCCCGTGGTCACTTCCGGCCATTCATCTAAATCCACCCTGACCCGTGCATCCTCGAAACTAGTAAGCTTGGTTTTCTACATAAATAAACTCGAACTTGAAAGTGTGAGGCACTGGACTGGTGTTTATTTGGTGTAATCGCCATTTGATGTAATACCACCACGCGACAATAGCAGGTCGGCCCTGGGCGCAGAAAACACTGAAAAGAAAGACGCTCTGCATGCCTTCGGTGGATGGATTTAGCTTTTCGATCTTCATTTGGCTAGCTCTTTATACTATCTCGTCATGTTAAGCAAAATGGGCCGCAGCTTTGGAACACACCACACTTGAGAAAGCTGATCCTCTGTCTTGCACGCAATAGCCCCCACATCCCTTCCCTCATTTTTCCTCTTCTTCCTCTCTTGTAACATTGAAAAGGTGTGGCAGTAATCTTTTCCTTACGCTCATATATCCATGGTGCTATTTCCTTCTTGAACTTCAATGCCGCATTCGCCAGCACTTCCATCTTTGGCAAACCTGAGCACAGACAGCACTAACATGCATAGGCACCCGTAGATCGGTACAAGGAGAACCTAACAAGTGCATATACCAGCGATCTGTCTTCCATAGTGCCATGAAGGCCCCCGATGCCAGCGAAAGGACCCGTTTGGGTTTGACTCTGACTCCGCGGGTCCCGCGGGGTATTTTATATTCAACAAAAACAGCTCATAAGGATGCTCTTTCTACTGAAAAAAGCTGCGCCAGCGTGGGTATGGACTGGTCCTTCATGGAGACCAGGCTGAAGCACGCATCCGCCCTTAAGAAGTATATGCAAGCCCTACGTCATCCTCTTCACCGTTTCTCTCCCCTTCAGTATCCGGTGGTAATTGACGCCGACTTTCTTTCCTTGTACTCACAGCATGCCGGCGTGGGTCTTTCAACGGATCAGCAGCAGCGTTCACGTCCACTCCCTGCCTTCTCCAAGCTGCGGTACAGAGCATCCGACGCACCTGTGGACGGAGGAAACAGCATGAGCAGAGGGCTAGGAACCGGCCCCTCCGTACCATGGCGCACAGTACCTCCCGTACTCCCCCCAGACCAGCTGAGCTTGGGAGAGGACATACGCTGTTTGTTGATGCAGTTGCTGGTTCAAGGCTCTTTTATGTGGTTTCCGGTGTTGCTTATCTGGATATGGCGGCGGCATTGTACAACCCGCAAGAGGAAGATGATATTTGCCTTGATTGTTTTGTCTATAGTTTTTTTTCCTATTCGCCCTCGGCCTGCCGTTCGGAGGTGGAAGGGTTGGCGCAGCTTACACAGATATCATCGCACGTCGGCCATTGTCGAGGGTACAGAAAGCTTTCCACCTCGTGAACCAACTATATTCGCTGTTTTCCCACACGGTATAGTTCCCACAGCCCCGGTACGTGTCATGAGTTAAATAATGGCGTGCAGGAATGGGGAGAAGCAATCTTTGAGCATGCATGGAGGATACGGCAATGGGCAGTAGGGGCTATCCAGGAAGAGGGTAAAGCAATTGTCGAGGATGGCGAATTGCTAACTTCGGCAAAGTCTTCCAAAAATGCGATTCATCATGCCTTTTGTTTGGTTTTAAAGCGAGAAAAAGGGGGGGAAGGCCTGCACGGAGTGGGAATTGCATCCTTGCTGGTCGTTTTCGGCTGTCGGACACCTACAGCACGATGTCTCTCTCACTCTACAAACTGCTTCTGAACTTATGTGTGTCTGCCGCCATGATGGTTTCCCAGCTCAATCTCTTTGTCTATGTTGCTTCAGGCGGCAATGGCCACTGCGGACTTTGGTAAGGTTTTGGGCTATTTTCGCTTGACAGCGGCTTCCATAGTGCGTTGGTGTGTGGTGTACGGACAGCTCATCTTTCTCTCAGACGCGATCCCAGCAGACAGGTATGTGAGCCTCATGTAACCAATGGGGGCATCTGGAGAGACTTTCTGGGGGGCCGTGTTTGGGGAGGGGGTAGGCAGGGAATTTTAGGAGTGTCTATGAATTTGATCGATCGCGCTCGAGCGAGGCAAATGATGGGAAACCACGTAGGGGAAAAGCCACGCAACAATGCAGAGCATATGTGTATATATGTCTGTGCATATGTATAAGCGTATTATGAATGCCACTATAGAACCGCAGAAAGCGACAAATACAGACGCTTTTTTCTCGAGACCCCTTGCATATATTAGTTTCTGTTGCGGTTGGGTTGGTGTGTTAGAAACTCAATGAAACAGTCTCTTGAGGACGGAGGGAGCCTCCTGGTGTCTCCGGGAGGCATTGCGGAAATATACGAGACGAATCCGACAGAGGTAACTGGCTGCCTACCCGTACATATGTCTGTCCGTCTCGCCACGTTCTCTGTAGCGCAGGGAGTGGAGCAGAAAGCGGGTCGCATGAAGAGTATCAAGTCATAAAGCGCAGACCGTGCTTTCTCTGTTTTCGCACTCATCACATGGGCGGCTATGCTCCGCAGGCTGGTACTTGTTTGTCCGTCTCCTTCCTAGTTGCTTTATATATATATATATATACATGCATGAGTGCCTTTACTCTGTTTATTTGCTCCTTTGACGGGTCACCGAATTGCCTCTGCTTTCATCTACCTCTGATGCCTCAGGAACGCCTTCACCTACAGGACCGAGTGGGTATTGTTCGTCTCGCAATGCAAACAGGGGCGCGGTTGGTGCCGGTCTACTGTTTTGGCAACAGCCAAGCCTACCGCCTCCCCTGGGGTATCCGATTCCTCCAGCCATTTGCCAGGTGCGCTCAGGGGGGTTTCCAGCCATCGATCCCGAATACAAAGGCGGGTGCTTAGCAGGCAAGCACTCGCCTTTGTATTCGGAGGTGTACGCGGACGAAAGGCGGAATCGTCGGGTAAAATTTGACTTTCTAAGTGCTCTTTTTTCCGTGCCACTGCATGCGCACACCTTCGCATGATGCTCTCCCGCCTCTCCATAGAAAGAGACGGCTCTAGCGAGCTTTTGGCCGGTGAACTACATGCCACACAGCAGAGGAGTCATTGCTTGACGGAGAGTTCGGTTGCTCAAGCTCAATATGAGTTTGTTGCTGTGGACAGGCTGATGCGCACTGCGCTCATTACCTTCTACGGCCGCTTTGGCCTCCCTGTAGCGTTTCGCGTGCCCCTGCTTTACGCAATAGGGCGACCCCTGCAAATCCCTCAAGTGGATCAACCCTCAAGAGAAGTATGCTTTCTCTTTCCCCCTTTGTTTCCGCTTCAAGAGACGCTCCCCTGCACTTTTACATGGGTGCTCCCACTTAGGGCCTCAGGCATGGCATCGGAGGATGAACAAACTGCGCATGCATGATTGGGGACGTGGACTAGAATGAATTTGCGTTTTCTTTATGGCAGTAGTGCTGTCAACCACTACGGCGTTCTGGCTCTGTGACAACGCAGGATATTGCTTCCGGTCACCATCTCCTCGTGGAAGAAGTTAGACGCATCTTTGACACCTATAAGGGGCTTTACGGATGGAGGAACAAGCAGCTAGAAATCCTCTGAGAAGCTAAACACGCGCCATCTCTTTGGCCGCTCCCTTGGGGGCCTTGTGAGACTCATTTAGAAACCCCCCTATTTAGGGAGTATTTCAGACTCATGTGGTTAATCTTTTCTGGGCTTTTGCATGTTACTGAAAAAGCATACCTGTGGCCTATTTGGGGCCATTTCGCGCCTACATAAAGGCACAGGGTGGTTCCACCAGAAAGGATAATCCCACTTGCACTGTTGTGCTATGATTGGTGGGTTAGTCCCCACGGCATATGCAGGTAATCTTTGTCTTGCGCAGTAGCATTGCCCTCTCAAACCACCGTGCATGCAGTTTTTCCTGACCCCGATTTTTGCTTCTACGAAATGAACGGTGATGAGAGGAATTGCAGCTCACGAACTGAAGGTTGGGAGGCTCACCAGGAGAACAGATTACGCGCTACGGTTGAATGTTATTCTTAGTCTGTAGCCCACAGAAATCTAATCCTAGTGCAGGAACCCGAGAGTCAATATAAATAGTATTCTGGATTATCTGCACGCAAATAGGGTGCATGGACAGGCACATGTCGCTGTTCAAGGTGCATTTTTTGATTCTGCACACGGGATATATGGAAAATACATGCACGTAGGGAGGGAATAGGGGACAGCAGCTAGAGGTTGGTTACAAGTAACCAGCTACTGCACCTTCTCGCTCTCCTGAGTAATGTGCATATATACTGACGGCCCTCCCCACTGGTGCTCCTGTTGCTACAGCAGCAACTCAGTTACGTTGTCGGCTTGAGCCAGCGTAAAGTGGGCTACGCCATCGAAGAGTACTGCGCTTGAGGGCGCCTTTCAACCGAAGAATAACTCAAGGCGAGAGAAGGAAAGCCCTCGGTGGATAGAAGACGAGGACAGGGGGCCAAAGGGCCCTAGCTTTTGCAGTTGTTGTGAGAAGCACAAGAAGAAAACTGCATGGCTAGTGACTTGCCCATTATATCATCACATCTAGAGAACTGCTGCAGAGAACCAAGCGGAAGAAAAATAATTCATCGTCGGTCGCTCTGGAACCGAACCCCCTGAATTTACAGCGGATCCCGAACTCGTGGCCTGGGTCCACTATACATCTAATTGGTCTTAGATAATTTTCCTACGAAATAAGGGTAATCTACTTATTCTGTAGTGGCAACAGCGGTAGGGAAAGAACCTCGCGAGAGCTGTGTGTTCTTTGCGTGTACAGACAGTTTGAACTTTCGGGCTTCCGTTCCCGAAGTGCCCACATTTTAAGCCATTCAGCCTGTGGGTGCACTGAAAGCTAGCAAAGAAATTTCATGGGCAAAAAAAGTAAGGGAGTAAAATGAAGACGGCGCAGTAAACCCCTGGGATTCTGCAGACTGTGCAGCAGCCAGTGGGCTGCTGCGCACTTCAACTACTGCTGTTGCGGCTGCTGCTGTGGCTCGGGTGGCACGGGGTTCAGCATTAGAGGGTTACAGTGGGCATACTTGAGGGCTAGTTGATCCCAACCCTTTGGGAACTCCCGTTCAGAGCCCCATCGGCCCTCACCCCGGATGGCCTGTATAGACAGCCGGAGGCCCTCGGCGGAGTACTTGGGGAGCCTGAGGGGTGGGCGCGAGCGTCTGAACCACCGTAGTGCCAACAGCTGTGAGGGGAGTGACGGACGCCATAGACCCTGTAGAAAAGGAAAAAGGAAGGATACCACAAGAACACGCAAAAGAAATCGCATGAGGCGCTGTGCATGCCTCAATTCTAGCAGGGGTTTCGGGCTGATGGAAACAAACGTCGGATTTTCGCCCTTGCCTGAGCCCCGGAAGCATTACCTGAATCGAGCGTCTCTCTGTCCACACCTTCGGTCCCCCGTGTTTCAGAAAGTGGTTGGGGCCTGCACTGTCTCGATGCAGTTGTAGGAGTTCCTCTAACTGCCGCGGCTGCAAGTTGGCCAGGGGGGCGTCTGCTTGTGCGCCTGAAGCAAAGACGAAGGTTGCTTGGGGCTGGGCATACTTGTCATGTTGTACCAGCACCTTGACCTGAACACAAAAGTGCGCAAGAGAACGCCGCATAAATATAAGGGGTGCTGCAAGTAGAGGCGTACAACCAGGACTGCGAGCTCCCCAGCACCAGTTATTCCATACATACATTAATGGATGCGGCTGGATCTTTAGGGGCAGCAGGTGGATTTCATAAAGAAGGACTTCACAGATACCCCTATCCAAATGTTTCTCCACAAAACATCTGTATACTCTAGAAATACTACTTTGAAAAGCGTGATTCCTATTGGGACGTCAAACAGAGGGGCACAACTGCGCAGGAGCCTGCACATGTATACGCGTATGCATCCCCACCTACATAGGAAAAGAACCGCAATGGTGGATAAGCGCTTCTGCAGTGAGGCGGGATACTGGGCAGATCGTGTACAAACAAGGGCGCACCTGGGGATTCCTCTGCTCCCAACTCGGAAGCAAATGCTTCAGATAGAACCGCACTCCACTGCTACTATAACCCGTTTCGCTGTAGCGCAGAAGGACCTGCTGCAGCTGCCAGACTCCACGTTCACACATTGCACTACTGCTTGCTCGCACTCCACACCCACAACCCCTTAAAACTGTGGCACACTCAAGCCAGGGGGAGCTGCAACGGGAGGTATCCCTCAGGAATCCCTTTGTACGTCCATAAGAAGCTTCCTCTGCATCATTGGCGCCAGGATCCTCCACAGCCGTGCCACACAGGAGACCCAGCAGGAAGAAACCACAAGGCTTTTCAGGAGCAGCCCTCTAAGACACTTGGGAGTTCTTGGCCGCGCCGGTTACGACTCTTCCTCGCTAATTCGAGAGATGCTTGTTCGTTAACAATTCCGAGTGTCTTATTAACTGAGAGCGGAATAAAAAGTGCGGCTTCCTTCTACTCTGGCTGTCTGAATAGACTTTCGCCATGAGCCAAAAGAAGGCGAAACTTCTCCTGATGGCCGTGTAAAGACCCCTGGAGAAGCAATACACATTAATTTGGTGTGGTATCGCAGCATAAAGGGGAAACACGGGAATTTTCCTGTGTGAGCGGGCGCATGCAGTCCCACGTGGCTTTGTACCAGCGGGCACATCCAATGCTCTTAGGGTGCTGTACCGTCTGCATCTCCAATGAAATCTACGCGAGAGGATGCAATTAATAACATTCTTCAACAACAAAATTACAGAGAGGGAACAGAGCTAGAATCCAGCAACACCCAGAGGGGCGTGCAACAGCACAGCTGGCTCTCCGGCTGTGCCCGTACCTCGGCACCTTTTTCGTCCACTCACACATATCCCAGCAAGTTTTACTCATTGGTTTTCGAAGAATCGCAGGAAACGAACGCAAACACCATGGGGCTTCCCAGAGGGCTGACCACGCTGGCTCTGCACGTGGTGCTGCTGTTTCTTGCAGTTGCCTCAGTTGTAAACGCTGAGGAGCAGAAGAAAGAAACTCCATTCAACTATGTCACCGCAGTAAGTATCCAGTCTTCTGCTTCCGGATTGCTGCTCTACCTGCTGGTGCTATACATCTCGTGAGGCTGCAACCCTCACGTCTCTGGGGCAGGTTTCGTTGCAGTTAGAGCTGTTCCTGCTCTCGTGTAGGTTGCTGTGGTGTTTCCTACATGGTGTGGAGCTGTTTGAGGGCCAGCCATCCCTTTTGCTAAATCCGCGTCTCCTTCAAGCCACAGAGGAGGAGGAGGCGTCTTTGAACTCTTCCTGTTGCCGCTGGTGGCGGGCGAACCGGGTTGATTTGGGGGGTGTAATGGGGTAGGTAGGACCGGAGCTTGTCATGAAGGGTGTTGGTGTGTGGGGGACTGGAAGGGGGGCGGTTCATCAGTGTGTATGCGTTGCGTGCCCTCCCCTCCTCAGGATCTTTTGGCTCAATTACTGGTGCTGTTGGTCCTATTCTTTGGAAGCTTCATTGGAATCTGCTGTTTACTCAAGATAGACACCCCCACGATGTTCTCCGACAAGCCCCTTGTTATCAACAAGGAATACTGACGGCTCGGCCACCCTGCATGCCTCGAGAGGGGGGGAAGGGAGGAAGCGGTACCCCGTCTTTTATGCACAGTCATTCCCTTGAGGGATCTAGGGGGGGGAAGGGGTGGACAGGCACTCGACGGGTGCAGTAACGAATAGCGGACTTGGTGAACCTTTGAATGCCAATAGGGCTCTTCTCGTTCAGTATTAATGCTTTTCGTGCTGTTGGTGCAGCTGGATGACGATTCCACCCAATGGAGCTGCGAATGAAGGGTCTGTTCCATGGCGTCCATTGGTCGCATATTAGGGTTTCTATGGGTTTGCGGGTATCTTTGAGGCTCTGTATGTTCCCAAGCTCTGCATTTTAAAGGAGGGACTCTGCCACCTCCAAATAGCTAGCTGAAGAGCCTCTACAGGCATGGCGGCCTCTTGCTGCGACGGGAGTCTTGCGTTTCCAGCCGTTAGTGGGTGAGCCTTCTGGGGAGACACTAGCGTCGCTGTTATTCAAAGGTTGCAAAAGGATCTAGGGGTGAGCTAAGTTACGGAGTGATGCATCTGAAGGTCTCTTCTGGCCATACTGTTATACCCCGAGGCTAACCCTGCACTGACATGCAGCTCCACGAATGGGGGAAAGCACCTTGAACGGGAGGTCTTCTGCTTCTCCGCTCGCCGTTGTTTCAGACTTCTAGACGGTGTGAAGGGAGCCAGGTGAAATCCACTTGAGAGGCTCTCTCCTGCTCCCCGGTCGGTTCCCGTGGTGAACAAGGGGCTTTGAACTGTGACACAGGAGACAAAGAGCAGCGGGCTCTAGTATGTAGCGGGCTAGGCTGCACCTAAACGCTTTGTACTGCAGTAGTTCTATTTAATAATGAATCAGTGGAGAATTGAATAACTAGTTTGCCCGGTCGTGTATTGGAATTATTTCAGGATAGACGTAGCTCAATGTATGAAAGCGCAGTGCTTTATGCGTGTGCACTAGACGCGATGTACAACTAGCTGTATATGCTCCGAGTGCCAACCAGGGTGCGAGTAGCTGCACCCTGGTTGGCACTCTCTTCGCATGGCGAAACTTTGATGGGGGCGAGAGCACGCGAAGGCGGGAGCATTTCTTGCATACACTCGAGAACACACTAGTTTGTATTGAGCGTGGTGTGAGGTATCGTCCTGCGGGGACCTAAGATTGAGCGTTACGTTGGAAGGAAGGAGGTGCATGGCTGCCTTCGTGAAGCCAACTAAGCAACGTATGGCCACCCATGAATGCAGTTAAGGTTCTGACCCTCAAGCGCTTTATCGTGGAGTTGGCATTCGGATCTTCCGCAAGCTGGTGTGCTTCGACATCCCACCGGCAGGAGGCATGTGGAAGACCTTAGTGATTCCATCTTCCCTCCACAATCCGCTTAGAACAGACAGGTGCATGCCGCTGCAGATGACGTCTGCGTGCATTTTCTATAGAGCGCAGAAGCGGTCCGAGGATAGGGCTTCTCCCCGGGGCACCACGTGAGATAACTTTCCCAGCAGCTCGCGCGTGCCTCTGCCGTTTCCCGCACAAAAGTACAGCCGCTGTCATTGTACACAGGGCTCTGCAGACTCAAGCGGAGAGTGTTTCCATTCGCGTCTCCCCCTGTATGCCATCCTTGCATGTAGGACCAAATGGATGGTCAAAGTGTGTTTACTGGGCTCTCGAAAAAAAGGAACGGCCCAGCATTCTTCACTGCATTGCAGTGCCTCTCGTAGCGCCTCCTACGTGAGACAAGGAACTAACCACGCGGCTAACCCCAAAGAAACGTTCTTATCTTTGTCCGGTACTGGTTCATTCTGAAGCTTAGCCTGAACGAGGGCAACGGAATCGAATAAGAAGTGTGTAGTACTAGGTGTGCCGTGCCCTTATGTTAAACGGACAGGGCCACCCCCGAAATCTTCCTATCGCTGTTCATCGAGCGCTCTACCCAAAGCGCTGACCCAAGCACTCCCAAAGTGTGTACCTGAAAGAGCCTCGAAACAACCCTTGCCTTTCAGGCAGAGTCACCCGCTTTAGCTCCTCCTTCTAACACTAGAACGATGAACTTCAAGAGAGAAGCTCATCTGCTGTGCACTCCTGGGACGTTTCTCCATCGAACAATCCCGTTTCAGCCAGGTAGGGGCTTGCAATACCTCCTCGAAGCACACTCGAGCGAACAGAATAGAGGCAGTGCGGTGTAGCGCTGCCGCGGCTAACACAGCGGCCGTGCTGGCTCTTACGCCAGATAGGGCCCGTTGTTTTTTCCGGCCGCAGCATTGCCCATTAAATGCTTCATCTGAAATTAGATGCGCTGCAACCGAGCCTTCGATCTTAGGTGGAAGGCTCAGCCCCCGAGTGCGGCGGTTAGAAGGGCCCCCGGGGCCCCCCCAAAGCAGTGCAGCCAACTCGACGGTTTCGAGTTCAATTCCTGTCCATCTTTCGGCATGCATTTCAGTCTGTGCACGCTGGAACACGAATTCTACATTATAAGCTTGATTCAAGACCGAATAGAGCCACCTTTTTTCCCGGGGGAGCCTCCAGATTCATGTGCAAGGCGGTGTTTGCTTGTCCTGAGCAGGACGAGAGAACATAGGCGTTCAAGAGCGTCAAGGGCGCTAAGAAAACCTTCTTAAGATGTATGCAGATATTTTATCGTCTCATGGCACCTCACGGCGCGGCTCATGAAGGGGGGGCCCCTATTTCGTAGGGGGCCCAGACGGCTCTGGCGTATTTCAGGAACACTTCCCGCTCGAAGATGACGCTGATGACGGGTGTTTCCCGGTTGGTGTTCGAGCTCTCCCCCAAGCGCATGCACCGCCTGCCTGACGGAGGGGCGCACGCGTGGCGATCCCATGCCGCCTTTGGGGCAGCAGGCCCTGTGCCTTCTCCTGTTACTGCGAGCAGCGCACGGGCACCCTGGCACGCGCTTTCTCGTTGCGCAGCTGCTTCTAGCAGCCTTTCGCGCAGATTCGCCCCTTCCACCCGCACGGAGAGCCTCACGCGTTGCCTCTTTGTCCAGTCGAGTTCCAGGATTCTATCGAGCCCTTGTGCTGCCCTCCCCCCAACTCCGAGATGCAGGCAGCGCTTGGCTGTGCCTCCCAGCCAAGCCTCTTTCACAGAGGCAAGGAGAAGCGCAGAAAGTGCAGCAACTCAGAGGGAGTCGACTGGCCTAAACGGAGGCCTTGGCAGTACCGGGACTGCCCACTCCAGCCCACCTAACGAAGCCAATCGCAGCTCGTCTGAGTTCATGAAAGCCTTCGGGATGGACGGCGCTTCTGTACGGGCGGCTCCTCTGTGGAGGTTTCTTGCAGCAGGAGTGTGGCCAGTGAGCCGTTCGCTGCGGGTGCGTGTGGCCGCTGCACTCGCATCTCTTTTAGCAGCGAAGTGCCTTACCATCGCGGCTCCAGTGGCGCTGGCAGGTCTTGTTGATCACTTTACCGTGGCTGCTGGAGAAGGGATGGCAGAAATCGCAGGCGGGGCAGCAGCAGCGGCAGGAGCAGCAGCAGCAGGAGGAGCAGCAGCAGCAGCAGGAGGAGCAGCAGCAGCAGCGGGGGCAACTGCGTATGGGGCCCTCTTATTACATCCTGCCCTTCCCGTGGGCTTGGTAATTAGCTATCCCCTTGCGAGACTAGGGGCCTCAGGTAAGCGCTACCCAATGGTGGATGGATACTGGAAGGCGCTGCTCGACGTGTTCGTGGGCGATCAACTTTTTTCACGGCCGATATTTTAACGCTCCCGTAGACATACAGTTCGGGCGAAAATGCCTTTCGTGTCTCGCTCATGGGGCTTATGGCGGCTGGTGTGCCTGTATTTGAATGCATGCAGCCTTCACCGAGTTGCGCACCGCTCTTTTCGCCCGCGTCGCGCAGCGGGCTTCCTGCGAGTTGGCGGCCGTTGCTTTTTCTCACATGCATTCCACTTCGTTCACCAACATTAACAAGGTACTGTTGGGGGGCTGCTGTCCTGTCCGATTCTGCACTCCGTCTCTGCTGTCTCGACACCTGCTTTCTGGCACTGCAACTCTACTTGTATGACCACCCGCTCGGCAGGCGAGCCTTGTGCGTCTGCGGATGCGCGTGACAGATTGGGGAGCTGACTTCGGTGCTGACACGAGGAACTCGTGCCATCTCGATGCTGCTAAACGTTCTCCTGTTTCAGGTAGGCCTCAGCTGGCTGGTACAGACACCTCTCGAGAGCACTGGGGGATGTATGTGTGTGTGTGTGCAAAAGGCAGCAGCAGCACCAGGGGAGCGATAGTGCTTGTGGCGATGCTGCATGTGCCGCTTCCTCGCGCTCGTGCCGCTTGCCGGCTGTCGGAGAAGCTGCAGTCCGTGTTGACCCCACTTGTGCCTCTACAGCCTTCTGATTAAATCGCAGGTGGTACCAACAACCCTCGAGTTCCTGATGGTCTTGGCGTTGCTGAAGCTGCGAGTAGGCTGGACAGTGGCAGCCACTGCCATAGCGACAATTTCCGCCTACTGGGCTTTTACAGCTGTTATCACGACAAAGCGAGCTAAGCTGAGACGCGAGATGAACCGCCTCGAGAGCCTTAGTGCGGGTATCTCTTCACGGCTCCAAAAATAATCTCCCCTCTCCCTCCCCTCTCCCCCTGCATGGATTGCACAAATAGCGGCATGTGACTCCTTCCAAGGCTCTTTGCCCCTCCTTCCTCCTCGTCTTTCGGCGCGGCGGCTCCTGTGCGATGCCTCACCTCAAAAGGCTGTGACGGGATGCGCCGCTGCTCGCTTTTTTGCTGTCTGAGGCCTTTTTAACCGTACAGCGCATCTTTGCACTCGGGAAGGCTTTCTTCCAAGCTAGCACTGGCAAAGGGTTGTCCACACCGGCTGCCCCCCTCTGCACGTGTCTTCGTGTCGGAATTTGTTTCAGGGCTTTTGGTAGACTCTCTGGCGAATGCAGAGGCCGTGAGGTACTTCACTGCCGAGGCGCACGAGGCACATCGCTTCGGCGCAGTGCAATCCCAAATAGAACAGCAGACGGCGAAAGTCAACGAGTCTCTTGCCTTCCTCAACTTCGGTCAGCAGTTCATCTTCACCAGCGGCCTCGCCTTAGCCCTTGTGCACACTGCGAATCTCGTGGCTGCCGGCTTAGCGCCAGTTGGTCAAATCGTCCTTGTGAGCACACTGCTCATGCAGGTGAGCTGATAGGCTGTGGAGAGAAAAGGCGGTTCGCACTCAGTAGCCTTACAGACATGCCGCTACAGCGGCAGTTTCACTCGCGAACGCAGAGATGCGTCTTTCGCTGTTTAGAATGTACCGGTTTGTGCTGCATAGTCTACGAAAGCGCGGCTGCCGCGGCTGGTCCTGTTGCCTTTTCGCATGTACTTGCGTCAAGAGTCCATGAGAACGCGGTGTCTGTTGCAGCTGGCGATTCCCCTGAACTTCATTGGCACCGCTTACAGAGAACTCACACTAAACACGATCGACTTGGAAAAGCTGCAGGAACTTCTGCAGCTGCAGCCAATCGTACGAGACCCTCCAAATCCTGTGGTTTTTCAACTGCGCGGCGGCTCTGTAGAATTCAAGGACGTCACGTTCGCGTATCCTCCCTCTCAGCCCCTCGATCGAATGCTGCTGCAGCGTGGTCAGAAATCCCAGCAGCCTTCCGCAGAGAGCCCCACGTCTCTCTCCGCGCCAGCCTCAGGCAAGCTGGTTCTGAACGGCTTTTCTCTTGAAGTTCCTGCTGGCAGGCGGGTGGCACTGGTGGGAGAATCAGGCTCTGGCAAGACGACCTTGATTCGCCTCTTGTATCGCCTCGCTGACCCTCTTCGCGGCGTTGTATCCATAGATGGACAAGACCTGAAGACGCTTCCCATGATGTCTTTTAGGTGGGTGGGTTCTTAGGGTCCGCTGGAAAACGCAGTGGGCACCCTCGCAGGGGCAGAACGCGGGACGCTCTTTGTAGCCAAGGGTAGGGGGCCACTAGCAGTTTGCGTCATACTAGCAAGCGGAAGAACAGTCTCCTATGACTAGAAGCTTAGGACAGCAATTCCTCGTCACCAGAAAAGAAGAGAGTCGTGCTTTCCTGCGTTTCGCTGGGTAGCTGGCAAAATCCCAAGGGCATGCAAGGCGCATTCCTGGGAGGGGCTTGTCGCGTGAACCTCATGCGCACCTTAATGTACAGTCTTTGCACGTTAGGGGCAGACTCCATGGAAAGCTCAGCTCGAGCCAAGCCTTGCAAATTTCGCGACTGTCAATGTAATTCTAGGGTGTGGTGATGTAATTCTAGAGTGTGGTTGCGTGAGGAGGGACTCCAGAGGTGTGGGGTGAATGACTGCTACATTTTTGCCGGAACATGCAGGCGGCACATTGGCGTGGTCCCCCAAGATGTAGCGCTCTTTAACGAGTCCCTTGACTTCAATCTTCGCTACGGTAGTCCGCATGCGACGGACGAACAAGTCAAGGTGAAGCCTTCACCTTGTCAGCTGCATGGTGCCTTTGCAACCATTTCTGCATGCGGCAACCGTAGCTGAATGTATACCCAGCAAAGTCTACTTGAGTCGCCACTGTTCGTAATCAGCCATATCTTCTGGCAATCTCCCAAGACAGAATGCCCTGCAGCGTCGCACAGACAAGCCACCGTTTGATCCCCTGCGCCTGCTTGGTGGTTCTGCGCACAGGAGGCCATCCGGCTAGCCGAGCTCACAGATCTGGTGGAGTCGCTGCCCGCTGGTCTGGACACGCCTGTTGGTGATCGAGGTTTGCGCCTTAGCGGAGGAGAGAAGCAGCGCGTAGGAATCGCGCGTTGCCTCCTGCGGAATCCAGAAATCGTCTTGTTTGACGAAGCGACCAGCGCGTTGGATACGCACACGGAGCACAAAATACTGAAAGTGCGACACTCGTCCTCCTTCCTAGGAACGCAAATTTTTCTGCAGCAGGCCTTCTGTCTCGCTCTACCCCTACCTTGGAGGCTGGTTTGTTCTTCATGCAAGCGCTGTATTCGGTATCCTCGTGGTTTGCTCTTTTTTACTTGCAGGCTCTACGTGCGGTATCTCATGGCCGCACCACGCTGGTCATCGCTCATCGCCTCTCCACTGTTGCGGGGGCAGACACAATAGCTGTACTTTATGGAGGCCGGGTTGCAGAAATCGGAACACATGGGGGCCTTCTGAGAAAGCCTAACGGGCTGTATGCTTCTATGTGGAACAGACAGGTCAGTCTC
The DNA here is from genome assembly GCF_002999335.1 of Cyclospora cayetanensis. Lineage (NCBI taxonomy): Eukaryota > Apicomplexa > Conoidasida > Eucoccidiorida > Eimeriidae > Cyclospora > Cyclospora cayetanensis. The sequence goes on along the minus strand of NW_020312678.1, from coordinate 111,493 downwards.
GATGCCGTTTTGGCAACGTGCGAAGGGAAAGCGGCCCTGTGAGGGGTTGCAGACCAACATACAAGCCTCAGAGACGTTGCCCGTATCGCGTATCCGGGGTTTATTGGAGCATTTTCTGAATGTGCTCTTGTTGCAGCGGGAAGGTCAAACGCCAGAGGCCTCTGGTCGCTACTAGCTCAGACCCATCACCTGTGTACCCTGCCCACTTGTGGGCAAGCGCCTAGCCTCGCAGAGCAAAGGGTGTACCTGGGTTGGCTCCTATCGTCAAGAGAAAGGGAGCAGCGGCTTTCGCGATCATTCCGTCATATGCAGTGCCCCCCTTATGCTGGAAAGGGCGAAGTTCAGTGATCCAGCCATTATTCCTATATTGTACACCCCGATTGATCCGCTTCTAGGCTGTGCAGCGGGCAAAAACCTGCATCACTGTGACCAAAAGACTAGAGAAGCGCCGAACAGGGTTCGCTTGCATATATTCCCGGCTTAAAGCCTGTGCTCCCACTATGCCGTGTGACACGTGCCGATCAGGAACCCCATTAGTGATCAAAAACTATGCAAAGCACCCTACAGCAAAATAGTATTCAGGCGCAAACTAAGGGAACTAGAGGGTGTCTTTCTATCGGAAAACTGCTAATGTCTAAGGGCTCATAGCGAATTCTAACGGCGCGCCGGCAAGTATAATAAATCGCACAGCTCGTGCACATCAGGGTTCCAGACAAAAGGGGAGATGGACACCTAGGAGTCGCGTAAATATACTCCCAAAGCACTTCGGGCATCACAGCTAGATGCACACAGCATATAACACACACACACACAGCATTGAGCAGTTTCGTGTTGAGCTAATTGTACCCTACATATAAGCTAGGTGAACAAACGAGCAAACCAACAGGGAAATTTGCTTCCTGGTTTTCTCTGTGTAATGTAGCAAGTAAAGCTCAGCATTGCAGCAAAAAACGACACTAGTAGGTCATTCTCAATGGAACGGTTATGAAAACCATTCGTGCCAAAGACTTTCAACGCAAGAGCGCAAACTAGACCTTTGGAAAGCCTCTTTTAGCATGAGTTCTTGCAAATCTACAACTCATCACACGAAAGTACATATCTATGCGAGCTCAGGAGTAGACTGATAAGATAGGTGCTCGTGGCCTCAAACGGCCTTTCAATGCTTCTTTCCAAAGAGGCATCGTATTATGAGCAGGCCCACACGCGCGGCCGCTGGCGGTTTGCACGGTACTTCACGTTACGGCGCATGTGCATACTCACATGTGCCTGCAGAGAGGTGCACCTATGTCTGGGTGGTTGGGACTAACTACCCGACGTAATTGCTGTTTACATGGAATCGTAAAGCCCCGCTCAAGATACTTAGGCATCGTTTTTGCCACCAGTTCAACGATTTTTTCCTCAGTGAATGCCGTGCCTAGGCTGTTTCTTTGTCAGAGCCCTTGTAGAGCCAAAACCACTAAACCCCAAGCAGTATGTCGAAGTGCTGCAAAACCTCTCCTTGTCTTTTTTAGCGAGCACTATTATTACAGAAGCTAGAAGTACTGGCGAGCCTACAAGAGTCTGATTGTAGACTCGAAAGCAGAGAAAGCCAAAATACACAAAATTGAGACCAACGTGCTATCACATCGTTTCATGGAAGTGGCTGCAACGATTCATCCTCGCTGGGCCTGATACAGACGGCCACATATCCCGTGTGCCCTTTCATAGGCAATTGATAATGATAGCTACTGACGCGAAGCGCATCTTCAAGGGAAACGTTTCCCGCTGCTGATGCAGCGGCTACTGAACTGGCACCTGCTGCAGCTGCAGGCACAGTACTTCCACTAAGGGAATGTGGAAGAGGCTGCTGCAAGAAATGAGATAGAAGGACAGGGAATGAGCTACCCTGAGGCTGCTGGTTCTCTTGTGTCACCTGCGCTTCATCATCACTCTCTGCCTGGCGGCGTGCTTCAGCGGATGCATCTCTCTTCCTCTTTTTCTCTTGCTTCCGTGGCTGCTCATGGGTAGCGCGGGAGACGCAGGCTCCCCATGGTTTGGCAAGAACTTCAAAGGCCTGGAAGTCTGTAGACGAAAGAGGCACAGCCCGCAGCACAGCTATCCAATACAACAAATCGGGTTACAAACATGGCCACCACTTGGCCCACGTGGCATGCCGGAAGCAACGTGGCAACGCTCTTCGGGGGAAGCAGTGAATCTGTTGCCAGCTATGCAGAGGACGGGGCGAAAACGATTATTTCATGGTGACTGCCCGCTGCGGCGCTCACAGTCCCCTTGAGTCTGCATGGGATAGACGGGAAGAACGCTTCAAATCTAACGTTGGCAGACCTTATCAGAGGCCAAGGAAATGCACAACATACAAACAACGCTCGTGTCTGCGCTGTCTTAAGTCCTTCTGCAGCTGAATGAGGAGGAGCGTACCCTGAAAGCCAAGCTCCTGCGCAGCAGCAAGGGTTCTATGCAGCTGCTCTACACAAGGGGAGAACGTCACTAAGCGGCCTCCACCCTGTAACAGGCATTCCAAACACAAAAACCAGACCGATATTTTCAAATGTTTATACAAAGACCTATTCCTCAGACTAGCTTTTCAACAAAGCAAGTCCGGCTAGCGTGTCTCCTGACAGAAGGATATCCACATGGGAGGCAGGCACAGCTGACCTTGAGGACCTTATTTGCGTATTTTACCGCCAGCCATGGAGAAGGGAGGTCAAGGAGCACACCGTCAGCCGAACACGGAGCTGGGAGCTTCCCTCCTTCCTCTGCTGCTACCGGTGTTTGCGTGCAAAATCCTTCGGTACAGACGTCACGGTGAAAAGATGCAACCTCATCGGAAATACCAAGAAGCTTGAATTCCGTCCTGATGACAAAGCCCTTAAATGCGCGTACCAGCACTTTTCCCGACGGATGCACTATTTATCATGAGCACATGAATGACAGCAGGTGTATATGGACACTGTAGAAATGACGGCAAAGAGCATAAGATGAGCAGTAAGCGAATTCATTGCCTATGTGAGGTGAAATCAATGAGCTCCCTGTGAGGAGAGCATGAGGCGCTGCAGTATTGGTTTGATCAAAAGCTAAGCGCCTATGCAAGCATTATTTCAAACTCCTTACCTTGCCTCCTGCCACCTTTTTTCGTGGAATTCAAAAGTGAACAAACGACCTCCAGGCCGCAGCGCTGCCGCCAGAGAAAACGAGAGAGACCCCGAACCAGTTCCTGCATTAAAAGGAAGCAACAAATCCACACTTTTGCGTGAGCAGTATGTCTTGAGGTTAGTCTAGATGCACACGAAAGCACTGGATTGGTGCACTGAGGCCCCTCTGTAACTACTGGGCTTCTGGGGCAGATCTAGAGAGGCAGACGCAAACGGCCAACGGCACGGGGAGAAAGCACAGCGGCACAAGCCTCAGCGGCAACTACAATGGCAACATGCACATTACTATGCTGAGCAGTGCAAGAGCGATACCCGCTTCAATAATAGTTTTCCCGGGCCGGACGTGTAGGAGGCTCAGAATCAACGAGATGTCCGCGTGATACTGCGCATAAACACACACCGAGCTCTTGATCCTAGACTTGCCAAACACACCTAAATGTATAAAAGAAGGAAGTAAAGTGTAGGGAAGAGGCACATGCTCACAATGATTTGTGTTCGGTGTCGGAGGGCCAGAGTATGCAGGTCGGGAGTTGGACGCAGGACCACCAGCCACTTGCCATTGTGCTTGTCGTACACCTAAGCATCCCACAGAGCATACCCATTCAAGATATTCCTTTGGACAGCCACATTACATGACGGAGTCCAAAAAGTGCGTGGATAGTGCGCCAAGCATCGACCTGCAGTAATGTGCTCGGCCAAATTTCCAAGCTCCAACGTCAGCAAGGGTAGTGCTTTCTGGAGGTGCCTGACTGGATGTCAATGTTAGCCTCCTCACCTTGTGCCCTATTGGTGTCTTGGAAATATCGCCATGGGCGAAGTTGCCGAACCGTGTTTGGCAAACACCACCTTGTTTGAGTACACAGGAAAAGATATTATCTCTTGATCCATAGAGGATCACCATATCTCCTTCTTTCGGGTAATCTGCAGCTTGGTCATGGTGCTGCTTTTGTATCTTGTACGCCACGATATCAGCCCCCGAACAACCGGATGATGGGAGGATTCCTTTAACAGCGTCGGCCTCACCCATGGTACGGACACACTTCGCGCCTTCTGCTCTAAAGTATCCGCATTAGCCAGGGTCAGGAAGCCAATTGAAGTAATCCTAAACCTTCGAAATGGGCCGAGAAAGCTGTACTACAAGGCTCAGAGCCTCAACGGTGCAGTGGTGTGGAAGGAGGGCCCCTCGCACCCCGGGCTAGTTGTTTTTGCCCGTTGTGCTACCAGAATTGAAGAATGAGGGAAAGCGCGTAATGAATCTGGGCGCAAAGTAGTTCCTCAAGTTTTTCTGTCCTGCATTTACCTCGAACTCCTTGGATAGCTTTGAAGAGGGCGTTTGCCCCACAGGTGGCCCTCTCGAGAGCAGCACGCACGTGTTTTTCAGTGGTAAAACCGGAGTCTCCAAGTCACGGGCAAATACACATGGGGCTTTTTTCGATATCATGTGATGTTCTCACCCCTCGTTGATCTGCAGTTCCGGAATTTTGGAATAAACGCTGATCTCGTGCAGGTTTGATGTGACCCTTGATGCACCCGTCAGCTGAGCAACATAGAAAATATCCTCTGTTTCTATGGGGACTCGCGAATTTATAAGCTCTTAGCACCCTATTGCTCAATAGCAACTATGCATCTGAGAGGGTTGGGCCGAAACTATCCTGGATAACCAGACTCTAAAACCTTAGCACAACTGTTGATCAAAAACCCACTCTGGGCAGAGAGGCTGCGGTGTTCATTGTGCTGGAATTATTCTCCTCTTCGGTCTTTAATTTTGTCTTGGGCGAAGGCACCTAGCCTCTGCAAGATAATTCAAGCGTCTTGTTGGCCTCGTCGTGCCCCAAACAGTGAAGATCTTCTGCAGCATTGGTATTTTTCAACCGGTAACAGTCAAGTATGGGTCCTGTGGCGGTGGATTGGCGATTGTAAACGCGTGTAACGTATGCAATCCATGTGGCTGGGTACTTTCCGACGCGGTGCAAACTGGGAAGAGACACTGAAAAAGTACATCGATTGAAAGTTGCCGTGTTTACATGCTCAGCACCAGCGTTATCAGCAGATATGCCTTCTTAGAGCAGCATTTGTAGAAGCAAAACTTTTACTAGTCATCCACTTGGTGGAAATTCAGTCAACTCGATGAGGTAAAGCGTTTGCTTTTAGTCAGTGTGACATGCTTGGGGAATAAAAGTACGCTTGTAAAATACTAGGATGTTCCCTACACCACAGGCTAGACACATACTTTACTGCTGTTTTGATTATTGAAGCTGGTGCATTATAACTGCATGAGCTCCCGAGATTCGACTTCACGGCGGCTTGGGGTGAAACGTATCCCATTTGGTTTCTGCGAAACCTCGCTTCACCCAGGCACAAAGTTAGCAGCCATGGGGATTGAGGTATCTGCCTTCTTTCGGAGCGCTCTTAACTTGTGTAGCAACCAATAAATACATCTGAACAAGCACAAAGTGTTTGTAGTACTTTGAGATGCATGCTGGAAGCAGTGATTCTTTCACACCAGAGGTCGGTATAGCCTGCATAATTCACATCCTAGTGTTACGTGCAGCATACCAAGGTAACACCACCATTCCGTTGACAGCCTTCAAAATACTTCATATCGCCACCTATAATATCTGTGTGTACAGATCTGCACACAACAAGCTATACACCAGGGGAATCTGGAAGCAGGTATGATATTAACAGTGCAAGTATTAGGAGCACGCATGCACGCAAATCTCAGTGTCGATAACATCACCGTAGAGGTGCATCCAACTGTCCTTCAGGAAACAAAGTACCGTGTTTGTTGCCGCAAGTGATTGTACTTGATTGATTTCTCAGGGCATTTCGTCTCACCGCTTTTATGCCCCCAGATATCGATGAGGTCAGGCAGCCAATAACCTTGTGAAATGTGACATGGCACGGCAACTGGTCCGTCTGCAGGGACATCACTGGGCTCCTAATATTCCGGAAAACTGGATATAAGCTCAATGCTTCCATGCCCAGATACGGTGCTATGAAGAGGCTCGTAGTCGAATTTCGTTTCAGCACTTACAGTACGGTTTGAGAGAGTTCTCATCAAAGTAGTGCGATTAGAGGACAAAACTACTTAGCAACGTTCCAGCTTGTGGCAGGCACGTGTGTACACGAACATCAACGATATTTTTCGATTGTATTTCACCGCTAGGTGCATGCTGCGCCTATCCACAACTTTGTAGCTAAGTTGCGGCCCCCGCTTTGTGCCAGTTTCCAGGGATGGACTGCACCTTCTCCCCTTCTCGCGCCGTCCCGCTAGTGTGTTCCTTTCCACCACCATCCTCGAATGGGCACATGTCGTCGACGTCTGGAGACCCTTTGAAGTGCGGAAACGCAGATACCTTGGTGTGCCACACAGGCACACTAAGATTTTCACGCCCTTAAGAATTGAGGGTCCACTACCAGGTACAAGACACTAAGCAATTAGGGGCAGAAAAAATATTTGAGTCAATGCTTAAGCCTGAATTGCAGCGTTGGATGCATGTCAAAAAATCTGTGCCATAGTGAGTGCCAAAAGCTACAGGCATACGGTTGAGGCTTTAGTTAATAACGCAGGCATGGTGCACCACCGCAGTGCAGCGAGCAGCTCTGCCCAATAGATACAACCTGATATCTAAGGAAAGTAAGATCAAGATTGTAAATAGTGTGTACATGCATTAGTTAAAGGCCCAACTATGTTGGCAGAGCAGCTCCTTTGATAGGGGAAACAATGTTGTTCAAAACATTGCAAAGGGTAACTATGCTTAGGAGAGCACGAACTTTCATGCAGATGACTCATCAGTAAATGCTGTCAACACTAAAGCAAATATACAAATCAAGTCGTTGAACGTACTGAGCACAGTCTTTGCAGATCTTCGAGGTCTATCTGCAGAAGGCACCTTGAAGAAGGCGATTGCACATGTTCCTTCCATATCGTTTCCTGGCCAATGAATGTGCTGACGTAGCTGCCAAAACACTTGCAGCTAACACAAATCGTTGCTTCCTGCCCCATACATATACAGACACGCCTCTACGAGAGGGCCACATTCTGTGGATATCCCCTCTTGATGCTTTCCATTTTTCGACAAGCATGCACCAGGTATTCCAGTCAGGGTCCAACTTTCGTGTCTCATGTAGGACTATCACTCAAAAAGAACGTAGTGGTACATAGGGTGGAATAAGCTGCATGTCCGCTCCCTATGCTGAATGAAAGCAGTCAGGTGGTACAGCAATATAAAGAGCGGTTATGATACAGTGCACTTCTAGACAGCTGGAGTGTGCAATAAAGCCCCCTAAGCAGGTGCATTTAGTACTGCATGGGGAAACCTGTAGTATAGTGTATATATCCAACATGATCGGTGCTTTCATAAGACATTACACTAAAGCAAAGTCAATCGCTGCCGTGGCAAGAACCAGAAGACTCGGAAGTGTGACCGATGAGGAATTCAAGATGGACGTAGTGATCTTGCTCCATTTAGACTCCCTGCACATCATTTGCCATCACAAACAGAGTGTAATCCACCACAAACTCATCAGGATGCAATGGAATGCCAAGAGCAGGCAGAACATTGCAGGATCAGCTTACGTAAATGGGGGAGCATCGTCATTGGCCAATGCATCAGGCGTCGTCATGCACAGCAGCGCGTAGCCCTTCCTTTCAGTAATTTCCCCTGCATCTTTTTCTTCAGGCACTACTTCTTCTTGTTCTTCGTCTTCCTCTGTAGAAAATACGCGGACAAGTGGTTGTCCCTCTAGCGGCACCGCACTGCTCAGCGGGTTAGTTTCAGTGCAGATGACGGTTCGGCAGTCTGCAGTGGCATCGGGTGCAGGATTATACAAGGCCACAAACGAAACATTGGCTTGCTTCTTGTATAGCTCAGGGTTAGCGCTCCTCGTCGGGGGGCGGCCACTGAAGTTAGAGTGTGCAGACTTCCACTTCTTCACAATGACACTGCAATCGGGGTCGGGGGAACTTTGAAACGCAAATGCATATGAGCCTTCTTTGAACCTTGAAATGCTTGTACGTGCAGAGTGAACTGTTTTTGTGCCAGTCTGAAACACGCAGGAAGGAGGCCGCAACACATTTCTGATGTGCAGCGGTGTCAATGTGCTAAGCGACAGTAATGAAGTGGCGGTCAGAAGAGCTCACTCGAAGCAAAGCTTCGCATACAGGCTCCCAGGTGTCAATATATGTATTATCTGGCAGGCGACTTTGTAAGTCGCTTTCGGCTGCCTGTGTAAAGCCATTTAGTCCAGCTGCCAAGCGGGCGTTGTTGATCTCGTCCAAGCAAGCACCTTCCATGCCTGCCCAAAATCATACGATCCAACAAATATCAAGTCAAAGCGAATCATTCAAGCAAGCGTCTCAACTCGAGAATACCTGGCACGCAATACAATGTACCTCAGTACCGGTTGTTCTACGAGATCTTGAAACCTGCTTAGCCCCTAGGAGTAAATTCAAAACGAACAACCCCCTCTATTCATAGGCAAAACACCACCTGAACTTAAGGGTAAAGGAGTACCAAATGCTACTGAATATGGCGCAGATTCTACAGCGCAGTTTTGCAGCTGCAGGCTTGCGCTGGCCAGGAGCAGCATTGAGGCGCTGCTGGCAGAGAGGGACTTGATCGGCACCATCTTGGACTAATGCAAGCAGAAATGTGCAACAACTGCTAGCACGAAACCCTGTGAATTGATTCCATAAAGAGGCAATGGCTGCAAAGTCGCCTGAATTGCCAGGATCTACACGAGAGCCTGCACACATGGCCCACTTGCCATGTGGGGCCACCGAGGCGGCTCATGGCGTTGTTTGAATACATTTCTTGTGTGGCAGTTGTAAGATGAAGACAAATATTTCTTAGATAAGTTTGTTATAAGCTGTACACGTGTGCTTGGAAGGCACGGAGTGTGAATTTCAAGATTTAGTGCACGACCACGCACAACGAAGGGTCGTAATAGAGCCTCAGTGCCGAACTTAAGCCAGCTGGGGCGCATTTCTATACCCTTTGCCGTATGACAAGATAGGAATAACCTTTGTACCTTATTCATGGTCTTTATTACATCTCGCTGGATCGAATGAGCAAGAGGATGCTTTGTGTTGCGAGCAGAACCCGTAGCTGGAGCAGGCGGAGCTACACAACAGGCACGCTCTACTACCAGATTCACATTTAAGTAAGAATTGGAAAAGAGTTGGAAACTTTGGTTCTATCTTAGTACAACTTACTTACTGCACAGTGGTGCCAGATTAGTGCAATAAGGCTCAATGCTGTTAGCGTGTGAGCCAAATGCGGCATGTAACTAGCTGCGATTACCCTTAGTGGATTTAAGGTGCAGCAAATCGCACTCCTGTTGTCCCTCTTCCCGTTAGCAGACTTCTGTTCTAGTAGCTCCTCTCTGCTCCTTGTCATTACCACATAGGAATCTGGCATGCGGGGAAAGTGCCGGCTAGACAGTGAGTTGTTGCACCGTCTGAGCGCTACGAGGATCCTTACCCAGCTGCGCTTTGAAACTAGGCCCAAATCCACAGATATGATTCTGTGTATACGGGGATTATCACGCAGTGAAACAAGCAGAAAATACAACCGACAAGTAAGTAAGGGAATTCATGATGTTCCATAAACTTGATGTTACTCTGCAATACTGAAATGCCTAGGTAAAGCTTGGCGCCTCTACAGAGTCGTTGGATAAGATATCCCAGCAATATGCTGCATAATGTTAAGGCACGTTTCTCGCTGCTCAGATCCGGACGACTCAACGATGCTCACAATGTAGGGACGGGCAGTACACATGTGACTAGATACTATGGCGACTTCAAGTAAAATCCGTTGAAGTAGTGTTTTAAACAGCCATAACATAGGAAGGCCTTTAACCCAAATATGTTTCCCCAGGACGAAGTAGTCGCCGACAAAATGAATATATTCCAGCTGAATTGGGCGCTGAAGAGTAGTTGTGAAACCATGGGGATATCTGAAGGCAGCGAGAAAGCCCCTGCCCAATTTTGCTGCTCTGTTATAGCTAGGTAATTCTATAAAATTAGCATCAAGAGCCTCAGAACCAGACAGTTTCATCTGTTCGCAGACCTCCAAGTAGCGCCTTCACCCGGTTCCAACAATGTAGTGCTCAAGACACTACAGATTAGGTTGGTGGCGCTCTTCTGCTCCGACGCCCCACCGTTCGGCTGCCTGCCTAGAAGGCTCTTCCATTGATGCAGTCACTTCCTGAAATGCATCTGAGCACCAGTCTAGGTGTCCGACACCAGCTTCAGTAGTATCTGAGTCAGTACTTTACTTGAAAGATCGTACAATGTGAATTAAGGTGTCGTTGCACTCTGCAAGAATGCTTTCGTTCCCTGCACGGCGCCAAGTGGGACAGTCTGCAATGGGCTGTGCTCGTTCACAAGAAATGTGCTCTTTGGTTGCTAGTATAGGAATCTTGTGTCTGAACACGGCACTTGAATATAATACGTCTCTGCTTTATACTACACTTTATCTAAACATATACAGGGCTAAAGACACATGAGTCTAAATTTCTTGCTCTTTGCCAAGGGTTACTACCCGGCTTAGCTCTCAGTGCAAAGCATTGAAGGGTTCGAAGGGACCCCATTCTTTATGCCCCCTGCGTGGGGATTTAGAGGCACTTTAGGGGCCCCGGAGGTGTCGGGTTGCCACAAGAATTGACGTTGCACGTGAAGCACTCCTAGATATGCCCCTCCTTTCACAGATGCCCTGGCCCATCTTGCAGGGATGTAAGGTGCGCTGCGAAGGAATCGACGCAGCGAAATATATTCTACATGACCGCAGGCTAGGGCCAACGAAATTTTGTTATATGGAAGAAACGAAGCTGCTGTGGCAGCACTCACGTGCAGTGCCGCAGCAGCAGCCCCCTGAGTTCGGTCGTTGGTTGGGAAGAGCTGTTGCAAGGCCTCGTTGCTTGGTGCTTTCTCCGTGCGTTACGTGTTTTTCTGCCATCCTTGTCTGCGCAGGCGCCCTCTCTCTGCTTACGCAGAACCGTACCTGTGGGCATTGTGGCCCGCGGTTTAGGTTGCTATATAGTGCCTGGCAGCTGTACCGATCCCGTTTTAGATAAACAAGCACAAATATGGGGTACTAAAGGGCCGATGTGAAATCCCCCCATGCGATACTCAGGTCCTCAAGTGGCAGTATCTTTGACAGGCCCAAGTGCTTAACTATGTATTCTATTGTAGCGTGTGTAGCGGTCTCTCCCCAGCCTCTTTTCTTCGGTTTTCTAGCACCCCTGCAGGTGTGTCATGAAACATCTTGCTGCCAGGGGACGCATGTAGAGTAACCTTCTACGCATCCTTGCACTTTCTTCCCCGTCGAAACATCTCCCTAACGAAAATGGTGGGTATGCGCAGCCGCTGGCGAAGCCGCATGCGTTAACGGCAAGCCTCACTGTGGGCCTGTCATCCAGCTACGCAGGCCCTCTCTCATACCCTCACCGTGCCAGGGACAGGGGCAGTGCCACGGTGGCGGAAGAGCCCCACAAGGGTCTATGTGAAACACTGTGGTCTGAAGACCAGCAGTGAAATTGCTAATCTACGCCCGTCAGTGCTTACCATCGGTATAACTGGAGAGGGTCTGAGAGGGTAGGCCTAGAGTAGAGGAGGCCCTGTAGGTGTACCCTGGGGCCATAGGGAAGACCCAGGGCCCCTGGAACTTACGAGAACCCCGAGGTTCGTCGCAGCGAATAATCATACCACAACCCAGGAAGAAGCCGAACGAAAGTGCACCCCCCACCTGCGAACACTCCAGAAGAAACCATTGAAGCCTTTCTGCAGTGTTGGCCTGCTTGTGGGTTTTCCTGCAAAGATTTGAGTCGTTAAAGGTGCTCTGTGTGTGGTGTGCGCCGCTACTGCCGCATTTTGCCCTTCCGTATCCCTTCATCTAGCCCCTTCACATGTTGTGCCTATCCCTGTCTGCCGCCAGGCACGCTTGAAGGTTAGGGTTTACCATTGAAAGAGGGAGGATGAGGAAGTTCCTATTCGTTATAGCCGCATAGGTGCCCGTGAGGCCTCCAAAAATACCACCAACGGCGCAGCCCTGAAAGTCACAAGCGAAGGCAGCACGAGTATAGGAGCCACTTAATCGTGCCACGTGAAAAGAGGCACACATGCGCGTCTGCAAAGAGGGAGCTACGAAGGGAGACGACGACCAGACAGACGAGGCACAGCGGCGCAACAGCAAAAGACCAAAGTAAGGAAGCGCCCGCGGCGCAGAGGATGAGCAAAAAAAGAGGTCGCACCATCTTCATGCCCATCTTTACGGCATCGATGCAGCCTCTCAGGCGGGGGTTGGTGACGTGTTCATCCAACCATGAGGGCTTTTTGTCAGCCCGCGAGATGTACTCCGCCGCGAAGTGAGGATCGTTGATGCCAGGGCTCTCGTTGTACGGTGACCTACAAAGGGAACAACCGAACAATACGGGGCAGCAGACAAAAATACACGCCGCTGGGGAGCAAGACGCATGGGCGGTGTTTTCACGCTGCGACAACTATCTGTGGCTTCTTCCGACAGAGTCGCAAAAAGCGCAACATCAGCAGTACACGAGTAGAACGCGTCCACTGCTATATCATGAGCAGAAGAAGCACATCACAATGGGCAGCGTTGCGCATTCGCTGGCAGCAAGAAAGCGATAGCACGGGAAGGTAGTCTCACGTGTACTTGGAGAAGTCCTCACTGTTGTAGTCAATGCCCTTTGTGGACGGAGAGAAAGAAAATGGAGCACTGGATCCCCGGGAGGCCCCTGTCGATACGGGGGGAGAAGGGGGAGGCTCACTAAAGCCGGTGAAGGGGGCCGAAGAAACCATGACGCCCTTCGGAGCAGGCGCTGCAGCACACGAAGGTGCGATGTGGAAAGCACAGTCCTGTTAAACTCGAGCATGCATAACAGACCACGCCCCCCTTGCATGCGAAGGCGCATCGGCAAAAGGACTCGTTGTTGGCAGAGCCTTCTTCCTTCGGCTTTTATGGGCGCGCGTCTACCAGTGCAAATCTGCGCGTAGATACGCTGCTTCAACTGCTGCAGTGCTCGTGGCTCCCATCTATAAAGCTCTAATCCAAGCACACTTCGCTTTCACTGCTATGAGGTGAGCCTCACGAGGCGGGAGGGTTTGTAGTCCCGGAGGCAACTCCGGAAGCGCCTTATCCGTATTGGCGGGAGCCTCGGTAGGGGCAGAAGGGGCCCCCCCAAAAAGCCTGCAGCAAAAATCACGCTAACGGTCGAATGCCACAGCTGCAGGTTCTCTTGAATTCTTCGCCCGCGGGTGCAACTGGTTTGGCCATCAGTGTTGCACGTCGGTGCAGGTGCTGCAGCGCCTCTTCCGGCTGGCAAGAGTGCGAGGCGTTGTTACTGCGGAATCTGGTGCTGAAGCTGTTGCTGCTTCTCTAGAGAGAAAATCGCACAACTCACCAGCTCATGCTCTCTCGGGCAATCGGAAGGATATGTGCAGGTGCTGTTGACGGGGGGCCCCCCAGGGCCTCTCCAAGGTAGCATGAGGCAGGAGGCTGCCCTCCAGGCTAAAGGCAACAAATGAACGCGAAGATCCTGCAAAGGGCCTGAGAGCTTATCTGTAAGGGAAAGCAGCACAGGCAAGGGCACCAAACACCGATCAAGGGCCCCACACCACCCGTCGCGCTCGTTCAGGGGTTCTGGGGCCCACCCAGCCGCATTAGAGGCCATTCGGGATCTCTAACAGAGCAGCACAAAAGCCTTACTTGAGTGTTGCAAATAGTGACTTCATCGGGGCTGAAGGCTAAGGAAAGGATTGGAGTGTCATGTGACTTGGACCTCCCCAGAACGTCGCCTTCCGCCCTGGAGGCACTCAAGCCCTTCGCCGCACGGACGGCATGCACACACCCCCGAGTACTGCGCGGGGAAGTTTTCCTTGTTTCCCCAATTCCAGTCAATATTGAACCGCATCTTTGTCTCAAATGAGGCGTGGAAGCCAGCGCCAACACACAGAATCTGCTGCAGCATTTGCGGACTGCAGCGGCGAGCGACCTTGACCCCCGCCTGACCAGCAGCAGCAGCAGCAGCAGCAGCAGCGTGCGCTGCAACGGCAGCATTGCTTGGGGTGTGCTTGGTGCTTGCAATTCAAAACAAGTGTTTGGCATTCTTTATTTTCGTGTGGCTACAACAAGCAGGGATTCCATCAGCTGCACGCCGACAGAAGACACCAGTACCTGCACGGAGCCGGTAGCACCAGCAGCAGCCATCAGGCATCCCTTGGAATCGCAAGGGCAACACCAAGGGCCTTACACTCTCTAAGAACGCAGAATCGGCCCTTGACGTCCCTTTAGTGTCTTCAGTGACGTCAGCCGCCGCAGCATGAGCTCCGCTGCAGCCCACCCTCCAGCAGTAACAGCTGCCTCAGCAGTACGCCACAGGGCCAGTTGCAATACAGACACCAGACCGTCCTTCAAACGAAACTTCGAGCAAGTGCACGCTTCTGTACGTGTTTCTGCTGGATTATTCAGCTAACCGATGTGTAGTGGGGCGCAGGCTATAACACTTTCTGCCAGCTATGGTAGGTGGGACCTTTGAAGGTAGTGACAAGGGGGATTGTGCACCTTCTGAAGATCCCCACAATTTTCTGAAATCCGTGGAGCTCTCTCCTCCTTGCCTCCAGCTGCTACAGCGCCTTCTCGAGACAGGAGGGGACAGCAACGTGAAGAAGGGCCTCGCAGAGCAACAGCAGCTACTACAGGAGCACACTGCATGCAGCATCCTTCCACGCAGTTCCACAGCACGTAATGCAGCAGTGAAATGGATGGACAGCAGAAGCATCGGATCTAGCAGCAGCACCAGCAGCAGCAGCAGCAGCAGCAAGCGGTGGTTGTCAATGGGGAAAGCCCCCAGAAGGTCACCCCCCGATGAGGCCTATCAAGAAGGCCCCCTCTTGGCTCCCTGTGAATCCGAAAAGGCTGAGACTATTTCCACGGGTGCAGATGGTGAGACTTCCCGACGGGAGCCTCCATCGCAGCCGCGGCTGCTCTCGTCCCTTCTGCCTGCCGCAGCACTTCCGTCGGCGTCCAGAAGCAGATGGTTGGAAGAGACTTCGCGAGCAGAGCTAGTCCGATCAACAGCTTTTTTAGCATCGGCGCGGTCAGCAGCAGAGGGTGCGGTGTCTGCGTTTGGCGATGGGAGCCTTGCCTGGTTGGGCTTTGAGGCTCCTCAGGGCAGCAACATCAGTACAAGCAACATCAGCACAAGCAACATCAGTACAAGCAACATCAGTAAAAGCAACATCAGTAAAAGCAACATCAACCCAAGCAGCACCAACACAAGCAACATCAGCACAAGCAACATCAGCACAAGCAACAGCAGCGGAAGCAGCCCCACAGGAGGAAGTAGCAGCGACAACACGGCGGAGGTGTATTGTTTTCTCCCGAATGGACCTCAAGGTCAGCAGACGCTACAGCAGAAACGCGACAGCACCCAACTTCTCGGTGAGCAGGTAAATACCAGTTCTACGCCGATGCCCATCAGCAGCGCCATCGCTACCAGCAGCAACAGTGGTGCTCACGGCAGCAACACTGTACGCAGCAGTAACACACTCAGCCCTCCGAGCACCAGACACTGGGCTTACTTGTGGTTTAGGAGGCTCCTGCGTTCCTCGGCAGCTCTGCTGCCTCCAGGGCTTTATGGGGGTGGCTCCCTGCTCGGTTCTCAGACTCTTCACCACGAAGCAGCCGTTCCCTCCATAGCAGCAAGTGCGGCAAAAATAACAGAACCGACACAGGAGCCAAGAGCAGCGGCAGCTCCTCCGACCGCGCAGGATACGCCAGATTACCTTGAATGTTGCCATGCAGTTCCTCGGCGTTCGTCTTCTACTGCTTTCCTCCCTGAAAGCTTCTCTGTGGACGCACCTGGTTGTGCTCCTGACACTGCTACCAGTGTGAGTCTTACTTCTGCTGCTGGGGCTTCCGCCTTTGTGGCATTTCTGCCGGGTGCTGCAGCGTCGACTGCAGTCACTCCTGTAGCAGCAGACGGCCTGAATGACGCTGCAGCCACTGCAGCGATTCGTGCAGTTGCAGATGTAGAGGACCTTGGAAACGGCGGCTGTTTGCCGTGGGAGCCTTCAGTGCACGAACCCTCTGACGATAATTGCAAAAACAGCAGCTTTACTGACACAGCAGACGGTTCCGAGTGGGGGGACCTCTGGCAAGCCGCGGCAGCGTGGGCTGACTGTGGAGGTGCTGCAGCTCTTGGAGGGGATTCGCTGCTGCTTGCTGCTGAGCTGCTGAAGGTTGCTGCTGCAGTTGCTGCTGCTACTGGAGTTCGATACTGCAGTGGGCTGGCCATACGCCTCAAACATGAGCAGCAGGTGCAGTCAAAACTTAAGCAGCAGAAGGAGAAAGAGCGACAGCGACTGCAGCAACAAGGAAGGCGGCAGCACGAGGTACGTCTTCTTGCTGCAGCAGCTGCACGGCTGTGTCTAAAGGCCCTGGCCGCAACCGAAAGATCCCTCAGGCTGGCTACAGACCTTGTCGGTGAGCGTTCAAAGCAGATTGCACGACGGACTTGGATTGATGCGACTCCCTACGTCAGCGCCGGAACCTTGCCTGCAGTGGCTGCAGTAGCAGTAAAATTAGCGTTTTCAGCAGCGAAACGGCAGCAGCATGCGTGATTTGGTTGCTGCGCTAGGCCAGCTGAAAGGAAGCTTGAAGCCGGTGTTTCCTTGGGGCCGCTCTCTGAGGGACGCAGTAGAAGCTCAGGCAAAGATGTAAAGATCTAGAAAATTAGCTACCCCCCTTGCTGTTGCTCGTTGTGTCTCAGGAGAACTTTCTTGCCGCATCGTCTTCCGATCTGCTTTGCTGCTGGCCAAATGGTGTCTCTCCATCAGCAGCTCCACGGCAAGTCGTTGGTGCTGCTG
The DNA here is from genome assembly GCF_002999335.1 of Cyclospora cayetanensis. Taxonomy (NCBI): domain Eukaryota; phylum Apicomplexa; class Conoidasida; order Eucoccidiorida; family Eimeriidae; genus Cyclospora; species Cyclospora cayetanensis. The sequence continues at coordinate 94,450 of NW_020312678.1, read as the reverse complement.
CCCTAACCCCGCCATGGGTGCTGCGTTTTCTCTGTTTCCGTTTTGTGCCGGGTGTGCTGTGGTCCTTACAAGACCCTCGGGTGCTTTGCTTGAAATTTTCGCAGGATGTCGTTTCCAGCACCTCAAACATATCACCTTTTCCGCCGCTGCTGGTGCTGCCGCCACTGCCGGTACGGCAGAAGAACCGGGAAATGTTGCTACTGCTGTACCATCAGCAGCAGCAAGAGCGGCTGCCAAAGCGTGCAGCACCGCCACACCTGCCTTCATACTGTGAGACGTCCAAGGCGTCATTTGTTACGGGGGGCCTTCCTGTCCGTCTCACAAAACATCTAGTGCCTAGCGCCAATGACGGATCAGAGATCCCCAAGGCCTCCTGCCCAATTCCACATGAATTCCCCATAACCTCTATCGGGAGATCTTCCGAGAGGCTTTCACAGCAAGGGGCAACTGCGGACTGTTCCTGCCGCTTCTGCTCAGCAGCCGAAGGGTACTTGCCTGGGGCCTTCCCTTGGTTAGGGGGGTCTTCAATCGCTGCTAGCCTGTGCAGCTTCAACAGTGGCAAAAACAGTGTCAGAGGACTTTCTCGAGATCCCTTTGATAGTGGAGAGGACGTCGGGCTTCTCGACTACAAGCTTGTTCTGGATCGGGCTGAGATGCTCCTTACATTGGTTGCTGAGCAAATAGCTGCAGCTGCCATCGCACAAACATCACAGGCGAGCGCCTGCGGCAGTTCCATACAGGCAAATGAGCCTTCAACTGATAGTTGGGCTCCTAAATGCCACATACGCAAGGGTGCGCAACTTAACACACCAGGAAGCCCGGATTCAACTATCGTAAGGATCCCTGGATTTCTTGAAGCTGCTGCAGTAGCACCGAACCCGTCGTTGACTGACGCAGCAGCGATGTACATCTCAGTAGGGGATTCAGCAGCAGCTGCTGTTGAGGCGGCAGCCGATTTAAACGTGGCTCCTATTTTATGCAGTGGGGTGTCTCTACGACTGGTTGCATCACGCGTGCTCCTTGAGTTCCTTGAGGGAGCTAATGCATGTACGCAGCTAAGATTCAAAGTAGCCGAATTAACAAAGTGGCTAGATCACCTGCGGTTGGTTTCAAAGGAGTTGTCGGATCAGTACCAGCAGTAACAGGAGTAGGCGCAGCAGCAACGGCACCCGCATACTAGGTGGGCCCTTGTTTGTTTCCGCACTCCACATTTGAGCCCATGTCCCCACAGGTTTTTCTGTAAGGCCACATAAGCGCGACTAACAAAGAAAGTAGAAGCAGGGCTTTATTAAGTATGGTAAATGTCTAGGCGCAGAGAGCAGCAGTAGCAATAGCAACCCGAGCAGTGGTGGCAGTGCACGGAAGTATAAATAGGAAACGCTACATGTAGCCACATCCTAACTGGAGAGGCGGCCACTGGCAGCGTTTCAAGCCACTAGTGGCCTTCGTTTAGATCTAATTGCTGTTGCAAGGCCCCATAAGGCACATTTAAAGTGCCGCGATCTCTCTTTTCCGCACAGCGGTGGCATCGGGAGCCTCTCCCTGCAGGGACTACAAAGGTGACCCTGGTTGTGAGGAATCGTCAGATGCATCCTGTAAGTTGCCTTTCCTGTTTTTATGAACAAGCCAGGCATTAGATTAGCTATACACACATTTATTGAGACCCAAGAGGATTCTTACTGAAGATGTTCACTAAGCACGATGGAATGCCAGCCAGCAAGCGGGCGGTGCGGGGTCTTGGAAGTCCGCATGTTTTGCGAGTCAAGGGGTCCCACCGTTGAAGAGCTTTCATTTCACTTCCCTTACACATATTTCTGTCAGGCATTGGACAGGAGTAAAAGACCTCTGTCTTGGCCTACAAGAGCGCGGACAGGGCGCCAGCCCCGGCCAATGCTCTCGTGCCAGTCAGTAGCTCAGTTAATGAATGAAAAGAAACACCCTCAAAGGCCCCTTCTTTTGAACGGGATACCTTCGTGAGCGACCTTAGGCCTTGGCTCTCAAGCTACGGGGAAACATTGTACCCCTGTTGACATTCAATTGCAAACAGTACTTTGGTAGTGCCTTGTAGGGATGTCGGGCACCTCCAGTTGCGGCAGTCACAACAGCCTCACACTCACCGAGTTACCGACTCAGGTGGAGCTGGAGGCCCTCAAAAGAGCCTTTAATGCCTTGGATGCTGATGGGGATGGTCGCTTGAGCTCTCACGATATCCTCAGTACCCTCTGCCGCCTACGCCATAAAATAACACGGGCAAGCCTCGCAAATGCACGCATACAGGAGAGGGAATAACTCACGGAGAATGCGTGTGTAAAATTACAATTTGAACAAAGGGGAAGCATGTATAAGACACAGCGACAAAGTCACAGTACACAATAGGGACACGGCAGAGGAGACACGCAGGAGCTCTATATACAAACACTGGGAACTATAGTAAGCCCCACTATAGGGTTATGAGATAACAAGCTTGACTGGATGCACCAAACAAACCCCAAAGCACAAGAAGGCGCCCAGTTTAATGAAGCGTGTCTACGGTTGAACTGGCACCCTAGACAGGAGACAGGGCCTGAATCTAAGATGAAGTGACGGCGACACACAGAGATCACCAACATAAGCAATCAGGACTGTAGTATCAAAATACCAGGGCAGACGGGCAAACATATACCACTGCAACAGCAGGACTCTTGTAGCAGGACAAGCAGCAGTAGAGTTTGGCACCCGCAGTGGTCCCTAAGTGGCTGTAAAAACAGCCCAGGTCGTAGCTTACGTTCCTGATCCTCTCGATGCTAATGCATATCCTGGTGCTTCCCCTGCTGCTGCCACTGTTGCAGCAAGAGGTGGAGGTTATGCTCTGGGAGGTGGACGAAGACCTTGATGGGCACATCAGTTGGTCCGAGTTCCTGACGCTGTACCAAAGAGGCACCGGAGATGCTACAGGCATGACTACCCTACACCAATCCCAAAAAGCCGAACTGTAGTGGCAGAACGTACACTAATACCCGGATTTTTGTAAAGTACGCAAGACGTGGAGCTGATGGTCCACCAGTCCATTCTTTTATCTTGAACAAAAGAAAATAGAAACAGGAACACTCACTGGCTAGGCCTGTCACAACTTCTCTTGGGAAGCTCTGTTTAGATGTTTAGTATTCCTCATACCCCGCCCAGTTTGTGCCTATTGACATTACAAGTGAGGCTGCTTATACAGCTGCCTCTTGTGATGCTGTTGCTGGCTCTTCTGCTGCTGGTGCCCTGCTTAGGGTTGGAGCCACGTGGGCTGTTCCATGTGGTTCAGTTCTTGATGTACGACAGAGATCTTAAGGGTGAAATCGGTGTCGAGCAAACCCTACAAATTCTCTTTGTTAGATTTGGACGCGAGCTCCTTGACGAAGTACGACGGCTTTAAGGATTAGCGTGTAGAGTTTTGGGCTTTGATATACTATGCAAAAATATGTGAATAACCGACTGCGCGGGTACCAATGATACAAAAATCTTACGGTATTAGATGCTGTCGTATTACAAGAATAATACTCATACCTTAATCCCTTAAAGAGTAGATCTATACCCGCAGTCCCTGAATGCACAACCTCAAGCATGCGGGAACTAAGTTCCAGACACGCCAGTGACCCCTACCCCGGGTACCTTCCAAGTGTTGTGTGCGCACTTAGGAGATCCAAGCGATATTTGGAGAAGAAGACAGGAAGCATGAAGGACCGGAGAAGAGAGTGACGCTAACGGAATACCTCGAGCGGGTCAAAGATAGGACCAGGGTCAAGTAAGTGCAAATGGAGGGCCCTAAGGCTGCCCCTTCAACATGTGGCCTGCATGTTAGGAGCTTGTTTGGCATTGCAGAACCTCCCGTATGTGCTTCTGGTCTCTTGAGGGTTTAATATACAAATTGTTGACGCCAAATCACGAGCAATACACAAAACCTTTTCATGCTTGTGGCTCAGGAAGAAGGGTATTACATACCCAAGGATGAGAAGAAAAAATTAGACGTCACAACGTACGTATACGATTTCGCAATGACACAAAAGCATAGTAGTCCCTGCACCGTAGTCCGTAAGCCCGAAAAAAATCATGGTGTATATGCCTCTTCGAGATTAAATAGGCTGAAATTTATATTGTACAGCATGAGTATTTCTTAATCAGCGCCCAGAAGCGCCTCCTGGTGCTTCTTGTGTCCCCTCTAACGCCTGATTTTGTAATATCAACAAGCGGCACATGAATAAATCTTTCTTTGAAAGAATCACTCTTCCTGTCCAGTCCCCCTTTACACAGGCGTCTGCCCCAAGATGATTCCTACGTGACAACAGCTGAAGATCCGAGTCGCCCACAGCTCAGCACTTCTCTTTGCATCTTCACATGCGACTAGACGCCTGGGCATTCTTCTGGTGGGATCCTCTGACAGCATTTCAATGCAGATGGAAGGAGCAGATGGAGCCTTCCTTGTGATACGCCCGCTGCTGCATCTAAAGAAAGATAAGGCTTTAGGGGGGAAGCCAGTACCGCGGTGCTTACAATACCGCGAAAGTCGCGCCTACTGTGGAGGACCGCGGTACAATGGGGGAGGCAAATATACCTGGTTTTCCCGTTTTTCTCGAGGCCTCCGCGCTGCTTAATATGCACCTAGCTAAGACTATTTCTCTGAATAACACTGTGTGATGCATGTGGCTGTGCGGGCTACGGGAGGCCTGGGCTGGAAGCCCGGCGGGCAACGACGGCTTTTGAATATCCCGTTGGTTGCAGAAAAGGTTATAGCTTGAATTCAAGGGAACTATGCATACCATGAACTCAAAAGTTTTTAAAAATTAGTAGAGAGAAAGGCGGTACATATAAAGTTGTGAAGCTGTTGAGGCTGGCTTCAACTCATTCCTCATTGAATCCTTGAGTGTAAGGACGTGGTGAATTCATATTTCGAGGTAAGTCGATGCTGGTGGCGCTGTCCTAAAGTCACGATGATTGCGTGCTTCCCGTGGATTCACTGAAGGCTTGCTCGAGGCTGTGAGCAGAAATCTTGTTCTACACTCCCACAAGCGTGTGAGCGCTCGCTTCCTATAAATGTTTGCTTCCAAATGCGAGTTACCCTCTGTGTCATTCTAGCTCCATGGTTTGGCGCGAGTAGTACTTGCAGCTTTGATGGCGGCACGGCCCCCTCTTAAATGCTGGCCCGCCCAAGCGTATTGTGGATAGGGGCGTTTTATCGGTGTGTGTGGGCTGCCCCTGCTATACATGTGCACCTCCTTGATCCCCTAGAAGCGTGTAGACATTATTCAGACAGCCATGCGGATTTGTCCTTAGCTACGCTTTTGGTGCTAGGTCAATGGTACTACTGGGTAGTACCCTTTGAGCGTGTTCGAAATGCGCTACACTCCGTTTCCATAAAAACGGTCTTTCGCTGCCTGCTGTGATTTTTACTCATGAGTCAAGCTCTAATTATGGTAGATTGCCTACACATTTCAATTGAAACTTTCCTGGAGACTATGAATACACTTTATAATGCAGACCAGAATTAGATATACAATTTCGGGACAAGGCACAGCATAGGACCACTGGAGTCTCAAGTCCTTGTTCTAGGGTCCACGAGCAGCTGGAAGGCAGCCAGAGCGTCCTCTGTTTGAGCCAGAGACGTATTCTACTATATATTTTCTTTGAGTAAAACCAAAGGAGTTACAGAAGATGGCTACAAACGGGAGGACGAGTCACAGAAACAGGAACCTGCACGAGGCGTGGGCCGAGAGCTCGGCGCCCGTAAGGTCCGCTGTTTCTATGACGCTGCTGCTGAGGTTTTGCGCCCGCATCATTCGTAGGGTATGAATTTTGAGACAATACATTTATGAATAGGAGTTAGTTGTACGAAGTATTTGCTTGTCAAAAGAAACATTAGCAAATAAGACCCAGCTGTTCTTCTGCTGCAGTCGCTGCTGTTTCTGCTGTCGCGTCGGCAGTGCAGCTGGTTGGCTGCAGCAGCAGCCACTGCCGTTGCGGGGGCTGCTGTGTGTCGGTTTCTTTGCTGGCTCGTGGGTTTTGGAGATGAAGTATATCAGGAGCGCTGCTGCAGCACGCTGGATGCAGCATCGAGGGCAAGGAGACTGTCAGTCCCTGAGGCGGCTGCTGCACAAAGGGCTACTGGACCAACAGTAAGCCGTGCTGTTCCTCTCTTTCCTTCCGTTTCGTTTACTATTTTAGCTGCCTTTCGCTATCCAAGAACCACCGCTGTGGTCTTTACTGGTAACAAGGAGCTGCCCAGACATTGGGGTATGTTAGCTGGACGTACAGCAACAGCGGCACTACCAGCAGTAGCAGCAGACCACGCCATCTCATGAAGAGAGAGACTTCTATACTGCTTTTCATGTCTTCCTTGGGCTTCGCGTTTCTTCGGTTTCTTCGTTTCCTCTACTCCTCGCTCGATAGCGAAACACCCACAAACTGAGTAGCAGAGCTACCCCATACAAGAAGCAACAACGCAAGAAACCTCCGTCTTTTATTGCTGAGAGCTGATTGTTTCCTCATAGCCTTTCGCTGCCTATGCATATCGTGCGCATGTAGCTGTCCGCCACTGGCCAGCCATCTTGGCTTGCTATTGGCCAGCTGTGTTGGCATCCTTGATTTTAGGGGCTGTGATCTGCAATGGGGGAAAGCTTACCGGAGCTTTCGGGCCGGATACGCACATTTGTGCGCATCCGCCCCCCGCAAGGGCGCGAGAAAGATGCGGAAATTGCGCTACGAGTGCCGTCAGCCTCTCGAGTGGAGGTTTCGGATTCAGTACGGCGCCATCGATGGGCCTTTGAGGTAGATCGTGTCTTTGGTCCGTCTGCTAACCACCAGGACATATGGGAGCCCGTAGAACGATGTATAGAGCGTGTGATGGAGGGATACAGCTGCTCGATCTTTGCTCACGGGCAAACCGGTACAGGCAAGACGTATACCATGCTGGGACCAGAAATAGTCAGGGGCTGCGGATGCGCTGATCCTAAAATACAGCTCAGCAGCAAAGCTGCAAGACTCCAACTCATCCAGAAACGACTTTCTTTAGCCAGCAGGTCAGGAAGATTCAGGGCCCCTCAGTCGGCAGCCTGCCAATACAGCGCCTTGTGTTTTCGTGTCTAATGTGTGAGCATTTAAAATACTTATGCCGCTCCTTGTTTCTTCTATGGATGCCAGCGGGACACTCAATGAGCCTGTAAAGGCAGCGACAGCCCAATATGGTTCAGACACCCCAAGATATTTTGCTGTGGTATGGCTGTCTTCTGCAGCCGTATCCCATCATTGCTGAAGTCCAAGTCCTGCGGCATTATTCCGCGAGCCTGCGAGAGGATCTTTCAGCTGTACGTCTCTTCTCTATGCGATAGCTGCAGGAACTATGCCTGCAAGTCGCTCTAGTGAAACCTTGCTCACAAGCCTCCATTTTTGGCTTTCTGATGTGAAGACCCGCCTGACTTTGTTACCAGAAGTAGTAGCACGAGGATGGTTCACTACTTGCGGGACGCCTGTGATTGCAGAGTGCGAAATCGCTACGGAGAGGACAGCGGAGCTCACGTTAAGGTTTTCGCTTCCTATATCCAAGTTTACAACGATAAGCTCGTAGATCTGCTGGCAGTAAGTTCCTTCAGTAGTGACAAATGCGGCACCAGCCACGCTGACTTTCGCAGCAGCCTTATAATACCCACTGAGAATTACTTTACGCCTCTCCTGATTGCGTGCTGTGTGCAACAAAGGACCCGAGCGCAAAGCCGACACCTCTCACCATCATTCGAAGCCCTACCAATCCAACCGCCACTATAGTTCAGGTACCGTTAAAGTACACCATCTAGCGTTACATGATTCCAACATGGCAGCTTTGCCTGAAGAAAATGAAGTGTGCGTAGGGAACCTTGTGCATCCACTCGCTGTACAGACAGCTCGGTGTCAAAGGGGGTAGCGACTAAAGCATTGTGACATCGGAGAGCGAGACAGACATCGCATTGCTAGAGTGTGCAGATGTTTATCCTGAGAATGAATGCTGATAGCTGTCAGTTTAAGCAGGAAAAGGACGTGCGGGAAGGCTGAATGCATAGATGTTTGTGGTGTTTGCTATTGCGACTCAGGGCCTGCAGTTGTTTGAGGTCACCTCTTGCGAGGAATTGTTGCACTTACTCTTGAGGGGTACTTTCTACAGAACCTTTCGGGCCACAAGAATGAATCCTATGAGTAGTAGAAGTCACGCCATCTTCCAGGTGGAGCTGAGGCATTGCCTCCCCACAAACTCGGCAGTATTCAGACAGGCCAGACTGAATCTAGTGGATCTCGCAGGTCGGCCTTCCTTCGTCCTGCTGTTTACTCCTCACAGTTCTCTGTATTTTGAGTCAATTGCCATGCCTATTTCTGCCCACGTAGCGGTATTCCAAGCCAGCTAGCCATCTGTCAAGCTGTCGGATACCCCTAAGCGCAGTGCCCAGCGAAGGATCTGTTGTCATTAAGAGTGAATAATATTTTATTGCAGGCAACGAGCGCTGCGACCCCATGAAGAGCGTTGGGAAGAGTCATATGGAAGAAATGGGGGCAATAAACAGAAGTCTCTCGGCTCTCATCCTGTGCATCCAGCAGCTCAACTCGGTGAGAACCAATAAGCGTCGCACTCGAGCTACCCCTTGACTCCTGCCTGCCTATAGAGTAGCCTCTGCTGAAAAAAGGAACCTCTCTGTACTTCTCTTCCCTACTGCCTCTCTCCATCTCTGCTCGCATCCCTTCAGCGTGTCTCACAAGACATACTTCAAGCCACATTGATAGGGTGGTGACTTTTTGAAAATAACTGCCGAATAGAAATGCTCACATGGATGCTGCTGGCGCATGCGTGTTTCAGGAGGGCTCTACTGTGTCATTCCGTTCCTCGGCGTTGACGCGCCTACTGCAGGAGTCCCTTGGAGGGGGCTGCTTCACAGCTTTTATATGCACGATCTCCCCCTCTTCCCTATGCATCCGTGAGACCCTGGCAACGCTGCGTCTGGCTGTTCGGGCCAAAGCAGTTCGCCTCTCTGCCAAACCTAATAAGTTGACTGACATGCCACACGTACTCCTGGCTCTCAAAAAGGAGGTCAGAGTGCTGCGTGAAATGCTCGAGCAGGGCGCGAGTACCCCGCAGACCCAGCTGCAACAACAGCAGGCACAACAGCAGCAGAGGCAGAGGGAGGAGCCAGATGAGGAACCAGAGGCATGTCTCGCTGCTGTTGTTAGCTTAGGCACTCACGGCAGTCTGCGGCGTTGTTGTACCGCACTTCCTGGGAGCTTGCTGCGCCGTTCAGCTTCCTGTCCTTCGAGCCCAGCAATGACACTTGAACGAGTGGATATCCCATCTAAAATCTTAGGAGCTCAAGGACTTCCCCAGAGATGCACCGCGTGTGGAGAGCTGGCCCTTAGTACAGGGCCTCACAGCAGTGAAGGGTCTGGAAGCCCTTGTAGCACTGCCAAAAGAATGACATTGACTCCTACACCACAAAGTCACCAGTCGCTTAAACAACTCGAGAAACTTGAGGAAGATCCGGCAGAAGAAAGTAACGCTGTTTGGGGGTCCCCGCAGAACGACGAAAATCATGAGAGGGGCTCGTGGAAGCACAAAACCACTCGGACGCAGTGGAAGGAAGCAGAGGCAGCAGCGGAAGCAGTAGCACCTCCAGGACCGATAGACGTCATGGATCCTGAGCCTGCTTCAAGGAAAGAAACGTCGCAAGGTGCCTGTAGCAAGGAGGACTTCTGTTGCTGCTGTGAGCAGCCCCTCGCACACCCCCTCACTCCACAGCACTCAGAAGAACATGCATGGGCTGCCGGTACAGAAGCGGAGGCAGACGCGATAAAAGTCTCAGAGCCGCTCCAGGAGGTGCCGAAAGAGGTCGCGGAGGCGAAACCTGGAGCACATGATGCTACGGGAAAAGAGGGGGCTCTACTGCCATCAAGCCTGTCGGTTGACGGTCCAGATGAACGTGGAGGAGCATATACTACCGTCAACTCGGTGCAACATGAGGAATACCAACAGTATCCGGAGGAACAGAAACAACAGCCAGATGAGGAGCATCAAAAACATGTAAAAGGCACTGTAATGGCCCGTGAAGAGCTGCTGAGCCAACTCCTGCAGCAGCAGTGCTTACAGCAGCAGCAGCAGCAGCGGCAACTGGAATCACAGCAGATCAAACTACAGCAGCTGCAAGATGAGCACGAGAAACTGAAACAGGAGCACAGACAGGCCACTGCAAGGCTTATTCTTCAGCAGCAGAACCAACAGCAACCACAGCCGCTGCTGTCTGAGGGGCTCGCCACAGATGGTTTGTTGGTTTTTTCAGGGCCAAGATGTCACCGCGCCTCATCCATGCCCTCCACATCAGCAGAAGGCGAGAGGGGAGCGGCAGAAAAACAGGAGAATGGCGACCAGCAGCAGCCTTTCCTGAAGAGCTCAACGGAGGAGGGAAGCAGTGAAGTGGGGACAAGAATGGCGGCAGCAGCCCAGCTGTATAGGCAGCAGCAACTACAACGATTGCTGCAGGAGCACCGAAAATTGCAAGAGCATCGGATGCACCTCACTGCCAGCATCGACAGAATCAAGACACGGTCACTTCAGGTGTCTCCGTCAAGTCATGCGCTGCATCAGAAGCAGCAACAACAGCAATGGCAACAGAGCCCCAATCCAGGAAGCGCACAGCTGGTGACGGTGGCTGGTGCAGGCGACAGCACAAACAGTCCATCGGGCATGGCAACAATGGATGGTAGCCTTTCTAGCTCCTGGGAAATGCGGCAGCCTCAGGCACAGCAGCAGCATTACGGAACACTGATGAATCCGTCCATCTCCCGTAGCCGCATAATTCGGCGCTCTCAAGCCTACCAGCCACAGCATCAGCTTCAGCACCAACAATTACGTGGACAGTCACAGGACACCTATTCTACCCGCACAAGCACCAAGTCTAGCGCGTTTAGTAGCAACACCCATGAGCATGCCGACTCAAAAGTGGTACTCTTACAGTCTCAGCAGCAAAGCCGGACGCCACAGCAGCAGCAGCAGCTGTGGGTGTCTGCCCAGGCACCCCCCCAAAATCTCACCCACAGGGAAACATCAGCAAAAGTAGCAGCAGGAGCTTTTAATTCTTGGGGAGAAGGCTTTCTTTTGCAGCAGCACCAACAAATATTTCACTCTCAGCAGCCCTTCACCGGTGGTGCCTCTTTTGGAAGGCTTTCTGCATCGTTTTCCCCTCGCCTTCAGCAAGAAAACAAGCCACAGCATATTCTAAGCTTTGATAGTTATCCCGCAGGCACTTCTTTGAGGCATTCGTGCAAAGCACACCCGCAGCACAAGCAATGGCTTGACCTGCAACAGCCCCAGCCGCATTCCACTCCAGAAACAGCCCCTTGGCTGTCGTCACCTGCGCGCCTACCGCCTGTGGGGCACAACCAACAGTGGCTAGGCCCTATTGAAGGGGGGCGATCTGTGGGAGGCCCAGTGGGAAGTCACAATGAAATCAATTACACTAATTGGAAACACCCCAGGGGATTCAGCTGTGACAGTGCCCCACCGACCAGCACAGACGTTGCTACAGGAGACACGTCGGCCTTCCCATCGACACGACAGTACAGGGGTGCTCCTCCGCGGGAAACTAGGCAGTACGGCGTGGCTGCGGAAGCCAAGAAGAGGCCATACGCGGCATCAAGCGCAAGTGCCAAGCTCAAGTCACACGGTGGACTGTCAGAGACGGTACTGTTGCCGAGCCCACCCGGACAGCCGCTTGCTCATCGCGCTCTCCCCTACCGATACGCAGATGGTGAGCAGCCGCAGCAGCAATTGCAGCATCAGGTGCAGTCACAACAGCAACTGCAGCAGATGCTTCCCTGGAATACGGTCCAGCTCCGCAGTACCTCGTATACCTCTCCCGTCACCTACCAGCGGCAGGAGGACTCAGCAGCTGCACCAGCACCGGCATCAGTAGGGGAGGTGGGAAGGAGTCACAGCCCGCTGGTACCACGGCACCTGTTAAGCCCTCTACCGCTATGCAGCAGCAGCAGTAATCCGGCAGTAAAGACAGCAGCTGCTGCAAGACCTTGGGGACCTCACGCATGGTGTAGTGAGAGCCTCTCTCACTTTCACGAAAGCCCACCACTTCATCCACCTTTCTCTGCAACAGGGGCTGCACCTGGGAGCCTTGGCGTTTGCGATGCAATGCGACCAACTTTGTGCTGAAGTGGGCCCCATACCGCTACAGCAAAAACAGCGGCACTTGCTGTTGCTAGCACTGCACTTGGGGCTACTACGTCCTACCCTTGAACCTGCACCAAAACTTAGGAATCATGTTGACACATTGTGTGCGATAGGCGCGAACCATGATGAATGTGACATTGCGCATGTATAGATGTGGTCTTCATAGAAGTACACGCATATTTGGATACCACACGCCAATATGTACTGCACTTGTACGGAAATTTACGTTAGACATACAGAAATTCACAAGCATGAATCCTATGGCTCTTATGGACGAAAGGGTGTTTGATCTTAAAGCTTTCACGTTGCGATTGATCCAAACGCACGGAAACGAATCAGCAAAGACTGTAAAGCTCTGATGCGAGGCTTTTCAGGGAGACACTTTTAGCATATGTTCCTAGTACAAAAACCAATGGATAGCTATTAAGTGTCCTTCCCAACGCACTGCCTTTTTCCATGCCCTCAACCCTCAGGACACCGGCATGAAGGAAGAGTGTCAGGTAGCCTGCGCGACGACACTGTTTCTGAGCCATCGGAACACTCACGCCCGCTATGCGCACAGCAACAAGCGCAAGCGCAAACGTTAATCTCACAGTACTAGGCGAGCACTGCCCTATAGCAAAAAGTATATACGAACATCCAGTGCAAGTGGTAAATTCCTTGCTGAAATTCAACTAACACATCTAGTAGAAAATACACAAATGTAGCTGATTCCGCTAAAGAGACGGCGCAAGAACCGAGACAGAAAAAAACAACGAATAAAACAGACGTACAGTACATCGAAAAGAGAACAAAAGGCTTAAAAGGGCATAGAGAGAGAGGGGGCCCCGATTTTTGTTGACCGGAGGCATCGCCATGCTTCGCACATTTGCCCAATAGAGCAATCTAGTGCTTTGACGACCCTCTTTAGGCTGTTTTCGTGTCTCCTTGGAGCCCTAGCTAAGGCATACACGGATATTATTAGGCATAGTACAATGTACCGTTACCATGGGATGCCTTTCTAGCGAACTCTACGCTGCATTCTTCTCGATGCCCATGAGGACACCTTCGAGCACTACTGTGCCTAGGCAAAAGAACGAAGCCCACTCTAGGGTCAGCGATTTTGATTTCAGTTGCCATTGTAGGGCAGTGTTGGCTTTGCCTACTCTGCGAGACGTTACTGCTGCCAGTGTGTGCGCTGTCTTTGCTGCTCCTCCGTTTGTGTGGCAGTGCCATAAATCCGGTGATCGAGGCCATGAATGCAGCGAATGTGACAATCACCTGTAAAGTCTTTGGGCTCCGAGCCTGTGTGTTTTTCCCCACTAAATTTAGCCGCGAGGGCGTGTGGTCCCCGTTTCTACTCTCTTGGGGTGCATGCGGTCAGGGGGCCCGCCCCTTTCAAGGGGCCCCAAGCAGCAATACTAATAGTTTTTCTGTAATGCAGCATGCCTCAAGAGGATGAGGGCTCTCCAGCAGTAGCAACAGCGGGCGAAGACGTCATTGGGGGCCCACATGAAGAGTCGAGGCGACCAGACCCATCAAAATACCAGGGCCCCCCGCAGCTGGTGGCCATTGGAGTTATTCCTGCTGCAAACGCTGCCTACTTCGGCACTCTCACTTTTCGCCTCCAGGCTCTTCTGATAATTACGCAGCTAGAGTCCGAGGGGGCCGCTCTTTCCCGCTGAAGTTGAACTTTTGGTGGCTTGTGTAGGGGTAATGGGAGCAATCGTGGCACCGAAGCAGCAGCAGGACCAATACAGCAGAAAGCCCTAGGAACAGCTCCACAGGAGGCGCAGCTGCTGCACTGGCAGATGCAGTGTTACGAAGGATTGCCTTCCCCTTACCGGAAGAACCCTACGTTTGAGTAGCCACGGCAGCAATGGAGAACGACCCAGCACCAGCAGCACCGAGCGAAGGAGTGGAAGCTTCAGTTGATGGAGCCTTCGGAACTCCGCAAGATGGGCTTCTGGCCTCCCTTGCAGCTAAATACTGCGTGCCTATAGAGTTGCTGCAGGGCCTTAAGCAACAGCTGCAGCAGCAGCTGCAGCAACAGCAGCAACAGCAACAGCAACAGCAGCAACAGCAACAGCAGCAACAGGAGAACGCCTCGCCAGTCTCTGGCAGCTGCACTGATTCCGTGTGTGAATCAGGAGGCGCAGATGCCCCAGCGGCGGGAGCAATGGCGGCGCGCGGTGTAGGCCCTGTTGTTGCGGCTGCATACACGAGGCTGTACGTACACTTCGTATCTTGGGTAGTGGGGCTCTGGGATCCCCAAATGCAGCAGGAGTTGCTAGATGCGGCTTTTGCCGTCCTTCTGAAGATATTTCAGCGAACACTGCTCATTAACCCCAAAGATGGTAAGCCATGCGCACTGTTGCTGCTTTTATGGCCAGTGGCGATGCCCTTGTTGCAATCAAGGCTGCTGATGTTGTGGGGCTGTGGCTACAAAGATTTTCTGAGTTCCTCTCTCAGTATTGAGTGCTAAGCGAGTGCTAAGAGGCAGCCGCAGTTGTTGCTACGCGTCCTCTCGTGCTCCTGCAACCGCTGTAGCCCTGTGCGGAACTGAACTTGGCTGCACCGTTCCTTATGCACCATTAATCATGTTCCTTTTGCGCTGATTGTCGCTGCTTGCCTGTGCCTGCGGCTTCGATTTGCCCTTCGCTTCTGCCTATAATATACAGCGCATGACTTGCTGAGGGTCTACGGACAGCAACACGCCGCGCGCCACGGGCCGCTTGTACAGCAGCTCCTACTGCTGCAACCTCAGCATCCGCAGCAGCTAAAGCAGTTTCCGTATTTCCAGAGTGAAGAGAAGCACTCCTTGTACCTATCGGAGTGAGGCTATGCTGCTACGCAGTGCCCCTACGTTGTGTGCCACCTTGCCGCGGTCTCGGTGTGCCTCCGTCAGACCTTGTTTTCACCATTTCCAGCCTTCCGAAAATCCATGTGTTCTTTTTGACTTGCCTCGTGCTCTACCCCATGATGGCCTCCTGCCTAAGCCCTAGTCATCACCAGCGGCACGCGAGCAGCACCCTGCGCTCTTGGACCCCACCTGCACTTGTTGGTTTTTTCAGGCGGTCCTTTTTGATGCTGCGGCGCTGGCTAGCTGAGACGCGAAGCCTTCCTCTAGAGGCTCTCTTACAGTCTTCCGTCCGCCTGCTGCAAGCTCCACTGGGGGCCCCCCACCTCAGGGGCCTCGACTGCTACTCTGAGCAGCAGCAGCAGCAACAGCAACGTCGACATGTCTTTTGGGGCTTGCCCAGACAACTGTATAGAGACGACGTTCTTTTAACACTCCCGAACGGGGAAAAAATGAAGGTACACCTGCTGCCTCCCGCTGCTTTCAGGGCATAGATTTAGCCCCTCTTGACTTTCGTGGTTGCCTCTCCACTCTGCATTTGTGCGGGCCGCTGTACCCCTTCTATCGTTTGCGTCTCCTGTTTTCCTGGCTCAACGGGTGCGTAGCGCTGCTAGCGCTGTGGCGCTCTGCCTATCTTGTCCGTCTGCCTCCAGTGGATCCTCCACCTGCAGTCGCATTCGCTCGGGCCTGGCGTTTCTCTGGATTCGTTTGCTTCGTGTTGTCGTTCCCACCTCGTGCAAAACTATGCTCTGGCAATTGCTGTAGGCTCCCGGCGCTGCCTGGTGATCAGTTGCTCTGCGGCTTACATCAGCATCCCCCTTCTTCCTCTCGTCTCGTGTGTGTCTCCTTTCGCTATTAGAGGGTCCGCGTCGTCGGCCAGGAGGCCCTGCGGGAGTCTGAGTTGGTGGAGGCTCGCTGTTTACTCCCTCTACCGGAGGCTTCCACTGAGGCGTTTCTGTTGCTGCGGAAACAGCTCAAGTCACAGGCTGAAGCGCGAGTGAGAAGTTATTTTGTTGGGTCCTGCTGTACCCGTTCATGCAGCTGTCACAAAGTGCTGCAATGTCTGGGTCGCCGCTTTTTCCTCTGGCAGTCAGTATACACGTTTTCATTACTGCAGCAGCCCAAGGCATGCGGCTGCTGAGCTATGTGCGCTCCATGTTGCTCTGCCTGTTTTGATGCTATTGCAGGCACCGTTGAGTCCGACACAGCTGCCATCAGTTTGCTGCTACACCTTCATGAACTCGCAGCAGGAGACTTGCAGCGTCGCTCTCGGCAGACAGAAGCCACGATTCGCTGCGATGGGTGGCGTCGGCCATATCCTTCTCTGGGACTTAGCACACGAACCGGTATGCTGCTGCTGTTGCTGCCGCTTCAGTTTCCTCTTCTTGCGTCTACTAGGGCAGTGGCAGCTAGAGCTGCTACAGTCCCAGCGCCCTCGCCACATTGCGTGTTGCCATTTTGGCAGATGGTCCCATGTTATCGGTTGCGCCTTTCGAGTGATGCGGCCGCTGTCGATGTTTTACTTTTGTGCCCCTCATTAGCTGCATCTAATGCATGCTGCCTCTGGTCCGTTTTGTGCAGCGCGAGGAGGCAAAGGCTCTGAAGGCTGGAAAGAGCAACAGCAGCAGCAACGGCGAAACTGCATCAGCAGATGACGCTGCTTCGACTCGCGAGGTCATGGATGAGGACGGGTCGCCCTCCAAGGCAAAGAGCAACCTCGGCAGCAGCAAGTGCTGCTATAAGCTGATAGGGCATGAAGGGAGAGTCTTAGCGTTGACTTTCGCTGAAGCAGGGGACCGCTGCCTCCTCACCGGGGGGAGCGATGCTGTCATTCGCCTGTGGCCTACTCCTTATTCCCGCGAAGTGCAGCAGCAAGGCAGTGCTGTCTCAGACAGTGAGGGAGAGGAAGAAGAGGGAGTAGGCAGGCGCAGGAAGCAGGACCCGCATCTTCTACCGCTATGCCAGTATAGAGGAGCTGCTGCCCCCCTTTGGAGCCTTTCTGCCAGTCCCCTGGGGTAAGTCTTTGCGTGAGCCCTATACAAGTCCCAGGAGCCGTTGCTCGAGCCTTGTGATAGCTGTCTAAATTTTGACCTCTTTACGCTCACTGGTGGCCAATTCGCTTATGCCGCAGGCATTACTTTGCTTCTGGAAGCGGCGACAACTTGGCTCGCTTGTGGTGCACCTCCCGGTCGTCCCCCCTGCGGCTGCTGCAACATCCAGGGGCAGCAACTGACGTGCCTCATGTCTACATGCACCCGAATTCCTCCCTGCTGCTAACAGCCGCTTCCGATGGAGTTGTCCGAGTTTTCGACTTACGGGCTGCAGACGCCGTTAGAACGTGGGAGCTTCCCACTGCTGCTGGCCCCCTTCCTTCTCATCTCGAGGGAGACAGGGGGAGTGGCGCAGCCGCAGCAAGGGCTGCGTCGGCAGCAGTGGGAGCAGAAATTAGCCAAGTGGATGGCACCCTGCGGTGGCCCTTAGATCCTCGGCTTCTCAGCGCAGCAGGGCGGACAGCACTCAGCAGCAAAAGTTATCACACCAGCAGCCTGAACGGAGAAGCCTCCGCGCTCACGGCATCCCCCAACGGACGCTTGGCTGCAGCGGCAGGTCAGAAAACGAGGGTTCTAGGAATTCGCGCCACTAGGGCGGCACATGCCGGCCTTTTAAGAGCCTTTTTCGTCTCTTTTGTTGTGTATGGCTGGGGTAAAGAGCTTGCAATTAAGCTTTTCGGGCGTGCTTGCTGCAGACAAGATGGGCCACATCTATGTGTGGGATATTCCCTCCGGTTGCCTCATCTCAAGGGCCTTTGCGGGGCTTCCTGCTGTGCATGCTGCGGCTGCTGCCGCGTTTGCTGCTGAGGGCTGCAGTAGCGCAGCAGCAGCAGCAGCAGCCTCAGAAACGCATGCAACGGCTCTTTCCTTCTGCTACAATTCCTCTCTTCTTGCGGGAACCACGGGGGATGGCAGAGTTTTACTCTGGGACACTGCAGCTGGTAGGAGCCCTCATATGCAGCATCAAAGCGATTTGTAACGAGAAGTGCAGAAATAGATCCAGTCCAAGTACCAGTTGTACTGGTTGTCTATGATGCGCTCTGTGCTACAGCATCTCGCGGAGGGGAAGGCCGTCGTCTTCAGGAAGTACCCGATTCCCCTGGTTTAGGATCTCAAGGCACGGCGCCATCTTTGGGTGAAGTCGACGAGTTAAAGCTGTTGCAGTGCTTGTACGGGCGTGCACTTGCATTCAGAGTATGTACGTTCACTCCAGAGAACCTGCTGATGGTGGGGGGCCTTTCTACTCTCGATCTAACGGATGTATAACCCGGGTTTTCTGCTAAGTTCTTTCAAACAGCTCTGCAGCTTGAAATTCTTTTGCTTTGAACGTGTCTTTGTATAAGCGTCTTTTTTTCTTTGATAAATCCCCATGAGAGCTCCCCTGCACTCTAGCCCAGTTACTCCCACCCTTTGACTGCTGCCACAATCCACGACAGTTTGTAGCTTTTGCTGATTTCTAGCTATACATATTGTGCTCTCTATTTTTGAGTAATTGCGTAGCTCTACCAGTTGCGGAGTAGAGAAGAGTACCAGAAGTCCGTGCTTTTCATATTGGAGCATATGGAGTCAGTTTAACAGATAGAGGTTTTCAAGCGTGTAGGCGATTACGTGTCCACTGCAAAAATATGTTGCTTAATTACGCAATAAAGAAGAGATATCTGTCCTAGGGTACGAGACCGATATGCATGGGGATTCGCTGTTTGATGAGAAGATATCTTCCTTGCTCCCTTTCCAAGGCGACTGCCCAGAGCCTCTTTCTCGTCCGCCTTGTCCACTTCGGCATATTTCAGTACCAAAGAGCAGATCTTCATATCAGCTGTTGTGTCTCTTCCTGACCCCAGCGTCAGTACCGCTACTGGTTCTGATTCGAATGCTGCTGTTGGGTTCTGTGCTTATCCAAATAATGACCATCCAGCTGCGACTATTATTCAGAACTCATCTCTCAGCTGGTCATGCAGAGCCATTTGAGCTTGCTTTGTTGCTGCTGCTGATGCTGCGTATGCAGCATCAGCAGCAGCAGCAAGTGCAGTGCATTCAGGAGCAGAGCCACGAAAGGAGTTTACCCCTTCAAGCCGCAGCTGCAGCAGTAGGGCAGCAAATGGGCCCACAGGCTTGTCTGAATGGAGAGTCCAACACACAGCATGCTCTATTAATGAGGCACATTCCTGCTACAGCTATGTAGTGTGCAGGGACCCCAGGGATCTGACGGTCTCAAAGCTATTATGGAAAAAAGCAAGGGAAGAAGGGAAAGAGACAGAAGGCGACTGAGCAAAACGGATGAAAAGGGGTGCATTGGAAAGAAAGCAGGAAGATTCAAGCAGAGAAAGAAAGTGGCGACACACACACCCAGCGTGATTACAATTAAGCTCTTTAAAAGACAGTCTCTTGGTTGCAGAGGTAACAGCGGCAGCACCGGCGATATGACACGAGTACTGGTAATAGAGGGCGGTAAATAAACGAAAGGCAGACACCCGGCCCTAGATTCAGTGTTGACGATAGGTCACACATGTCGATACACTAGGAACACCAGAAAGGGCACCAGACGACAAAGAGCAAGCGCCTTTGACTGACAAAATCCATTAAATCCTTTTGCCCCATAGGCGAGCTGCGGAGAGAGAAACAGTTGCACCACTTCTTGGAGCCTCATAAGGGCGGCTGCCTCGCGCCAACCCAAGGGCAGTGCATAACGTGGGGAACGCCAGAAACGACCCTGCATCATCAATGACATTACGAATAGCAAAAGTCTTAACAATACTGGGAGTAGCTGCCTTCAGAGCAGCTGTATTGTTGGCAGTCGAAGCAGCTAAGCGACCACGAACTGCCGCATAGCCCACAGTAAGGTGATGCTTTACTCACAGGCACTCAGATACATGAGGACAACAGGGGCGGAGACAAGTCGTACGGATTTGCGAGTGCTGAAGAGAATGGTTCCATCTTTGAGCATTGCTTCGAGGGAGAACGCCAAAGTATCGCATGGGGACATTCTGTAAACAAATAAGCAGTCGTGTTGCTGCTGCGGTCGTCGTCTTTATATCGAGAATATACTTGGACGGCATGGAAAGAGGATGCCACCGAATTTTGAAGCGAATGCTTCACGTGCCGTGTCTAGTGCAGCAGCAACAATGGGTAAACCAGCAACAGCAAACAGACGGGGGCCGCACCCTTTCACAGTCTGCTCTGGCTGCGCCTCTGGCCGTCTGTGCAGCCACCGAAGTTGCAGACCAGATGGCAGTGTTTCTGTGCCGGGGGTTTGCTGATTCAGGGAGAGGAACAGCAATGAGTCTCTTAGACTACGAGAGGACCGAGAAGGACGCAGCGCTGGTGCATCACCTTCTCCCCACAGAGAGGCACACGGCGAGGGGAGGCACAAAGCTGCTGCTGCTTCCCCCTTGTTAGACGCTGCTATTGCAACCGAATCTCCTGTCCCTATTGCACGCGGGTGCTCCTGATGGTAAAAAAGATGCAGTATTTGGTCGCCTCTCTCTTTAAAGATATCCCCACAGGCTGCAGCCAATGTGGCCTCGTGGATTGTTTCCGTTTGTTCTACAGTAACACCAGCACCGAGAGCCAAGCAGCAGCAGTGAGGGTTCAACTCTCTTTAGAACACCCAAGTTTAAAGCAACAGTGATTCTGGGCAGGTGGCCTACACCTGCAACACAGGGCTAAAGCAGTGAATTATCTCATGAGTGCCAACAGAGGCAGCACAGAGAGTAGCTACAAAAAGCACAGAGTCAAAGGTGGGCAGTACTTGTAGCCGAGAGGCAAGCTAAAAGGCACTTCAAGGGAGGCCCGCAAGATGAGAGCTGGCACTGGGGCAAAAGACGGAGGGAGTAAACGGGTGCCAAAAACGTGAGAGTGACTATACAGGAAGCAATGACGCATGCATACACACAAATTTACGAAGGAAGAGATACAGAAAAATTGGAGACGCTTATAGGGCGCAGGTGAGAGACGAACGGGCATAGTAATCAACAAGGCCCCCGTCGCAGATTAGCAGCTGGCGGCGCTGCAGCCACTTAATTGGGTCATTATCTTTCTCATTCTCCAGGATAAGCAGCGCTGGATCTCTCTTGGTTCCTTTTGAAAGGTACGGTAAGGTATTATAGCATGGGCTACTAATGCCGCCGCTTGTGGTGCGACTGCTGCAAGACAACAGTTCGGCTACAGCCTGACATGCCTCGCACATGGCAGACCGAGTGCCTCCCCATTCCCAGGGGAATGGTTCTTCGTCATCTTGCAGGGGAAGGCCCTCTACACTCAGAAAATCCCTTTGAAGGCCATACCAGGGGCCAGCCGCTATGAAGGCGAACCAAAGGGGGAGCCATGCGAACCCCTTTGGGCCGCACATCATGCTGTATCTTGAGCAAGCGTCAAGGTACTGACCCCAGAAGAATTAAGTTAGAGCAAAAGGTTTTCGTGTATTCTGTAGTGCGGGAGCTGCCGACCGCTGGTGCTGCGCTGTAAAGTGTCTTTCCACACAAACACGTTTAGGGCCTTAGGTCGTCATGTCAGGCACGTCTTCGTATTTTATTGAAGGTATTGTATGCTTTAAGTGAATAAAGTTTATTACTGGGCTCTCAGGGGGAGCAGCTGCTGCCACAGTGACACTCCGATGCAGGATACTTACAAGCACAGCTGCAGCAACAACTGCCGCACCAGTGCATAAAACACCGAGAAACAACTGTCTCTACATCCTGTTTTCTCTTCTTGATTGTCTTAAACCAAATATTTCAAACAAATTTCTTTGCCAACCCCCGCTACCACAGACTCAAGCGGCTGCTTCCAGCCAGCAGCGGCGCGACTGTCCTCTCAATCCTCCTGAGGGCTTAGGGTATAGGGCTTGAGCTTTCCAGCCCAGCATTCTCCAAGTAGATCCTGTGCTTGTTGCTCCTCTCCATTATACATTACGAGCGCCTCTCCTCACCTGGGGGGCCCCCAAGGAGGCCTCTTCCCACTGCAAAGCCACAGCAGTTACGGCCGTTGGGGCCCTCACTACGATTTTTAGAGGAGCTGCCTGACTCACGACAAAAATTGGCAAGGCGTGAGTGCGTTTCTTTGCGTTGACTCAACAGGTGTTCAGCGCCCACCGCAAAGAGTTCGGAGTGGTGATTGCAACAGGAGCAACGGCAGGAGCAAACTTGGTAGTAGCGTTCAGGATAATAGAATCACTAGCCGTGCGAAAAGCAATAGCGACAATAAGAGGAGCAGGATGGGAAAGCCACGAGGAGGGGGTACCAACGGGCGTAGGGGCCCCTCCGGCGCCAGCTATGGCTCTGCAGAGGCCCCCTTTGGGATACCTTTGGGGGAACCAACTGGGGGTGCCCCAAGGGGCCCCCTGGTAGGGCCTCATTTTGGCACTGCAGCGGTGTCTCCATCACCATGTGCCCCCTTTCCACTCTCTCTGGAGACGGCGTCTTCGTGCTCATCTCCCGAGACCCCTGCAGCTCCTAAATATCCCGATAGGGACGCCTCCTCTTCGTCCAGCAATTCCCCACCTTGTATTGGCTCTTTGGGGTGTTGCCAAGAGAATCTCTCCGAGGGTATCGCAGACGGTGTTTCTGGAGATTCTGCGGTGCATCACCCCATGGGCCTCCCCGGGGGCTCAATGCAGCCTTGGGAAGTGGCAGAAGAGCTGCGGCACTTGGAATCTGTACGGAGGGCCTTCTCCCTGTACGAGGCAGACTCTCTATGTGATGTTGCTCGGATAGAGAAGCACCTATTGTCTCTCAGCGAGGAGGACAGACAGTTGCTGGGGCCCCCAAGCCCGGAGGAGCGCGTGGCGGCTATCAAGCAAGCAGTGGGTGTAAATCAGCAGTTTATTGATATCATGCTTCTTGCTGCTGCCTATGTAGGCCCATGCACACCTCATGAGGGATCGGAGGCGTTTTCTGACACAGACCAGCACAGGCAACAAATGCAGCAAGTGCAGCAGCAATTGCAGCAACAGCAGGCAAATAAGCAGCAAGTCAAACAAAACAAGGGACAACAGCTGAATCGCAAGAGGAGGCGCAAGAAGCTGCAGCAGCAACAGCAGAGGCTGGAGGAGCAGAGCCAACACAATCGAAATAGCCAACAAGGGGAAGAAAGACAGTGTAGCGGTTGTTGCAGCAGCAGCAGTACTGAAAGCCGCCGTCTGCTGCTGGAAGCCGAGCAAGACGACCCAGAAAAGCTGACACGGAATCTAAGCAAAGTGTGTCTTCTGTTGTTTCTGCTGCAGAGCCTGTGGCCTAGTGCCGCCCCTGATATTCATCGGTTTTGGGTGCAGCTGGTGCTGTGCTGTCTTCTGCTGACGACGCGGCTTGCTTTTCAGCTGCCTTCATGATTTTTCCACAGCTGACGCTTCTGCTGCTGTTGCTATTGCGGCTGCAGGTGCGCAGTACACTGCGTCAATTTGTGCGGGACTGGGCAGAAGAGGGTTCAGAGGAGCGAGAGGCAGCGTATGGGCCCTTGCTCAGGGCCCTTGAGGAGCACTTACCAATTACACCGGACAAAGATCCACCTAGGCAAGGCTTGTGGTCTATGCTTCAATACTCCCTCTAGCCTTATTGAGCACCCTCTAGAGATATACAGGAACAGCTGCAAAAAGCTACTTTTATGCTCTAGAGCCTTGGGTTTATTTGGATCCCGAGTTAGCACATGTGATAGCAGCTCTCTAGAAACGTCTACAGGTTCGGGTATTTTCGGTGTTTGCTGCAGAATTTTATGCCCTGGATCGGGTTTGGGTCGCTTGCCGTTTGAGGTGATGCGGCGCGGTTACTCTTGCCAAGGCAATGAGTTCTCCTATTTCATGCTCATCGGTAATACTCTAGATCCTGATGCGACGTCTGCTGCCCACGACTTTGATAGCAATACGTTTCCTCGTCTGTCTGCATTTGCGTGATCCGGTGGATATGAGGCCTCGCAACGCATCTCCTCGTTCGCCTTAGTCGAGCAGCACCACTTTATCTGTCTCACCGTTCTCCGTCGTTGTCTGTCTGCTTGCCTCACTCTTCCTCTTTACCACCCATTCTCCTGCATGTTTAACCATCACACCGTATTTAGGTTTGGTCTACTTATATCTGGTCTGCCCCCACTCGTCTCCTTTTATAACGGTTCCGCACCCACGCTGTAACGCAGTGCCGTTCGTCCTGAAATCGGCGGCCCATCTCGACCCCGATATCTTTCTCTGTCCTGGCACTTGAGTTCTGCTAGCTTTGCTGCCGCATTCTACAGGTGCAATTTTTGTGATATTGCTATTTCGTTAATGTTTTCACTAAGGCATCTCTGCTCTCGTGCTTGCCGCTTTGGTGTCTCAGGATCCGACTTCCTCTTGAACTCACGGCTGAGTCCCAAGTCTCTACCGTTGCAGCCCTACTGTCTTTCGACCTCAAACAGGCAAGCCTACGCTGCTAGCCCTTGCCGGATAGCGCCATGAAATTCTCGTGCATGCTTGCGACGTACTATGGGTTGTGGTCAATGCTGCGTGTAAGTGGGGTGTGCATCTGTGTTTCGCTGGAGCTTTTACCAGATGCCGTCATTTGACTTTGTGGAGATAATTACTCTCTCATTGCCTGGTCATGTCTTGTTTGCATTCCTGCTCCCTTATGACTTCGCTTTTACTCATCCCCCTCTTCCCGGGGTCCCCAAGTTCGTTGGGCCTAGAGCTTTCTCGTTGCTCCTTCAGGTCTCCTTGGTTGCCTAATTATTTCCCTTCCAAGCCCATTGTGTACTTCCATGTTTGCTATTTCTATCTGCCTGTCATTTAATATCTCCTTGATCATCCAACACTCCTCTTCTCCCGTTGCATCTGTCTCGTCTCTGCCATAGGCGATGCGAATCTGACCATCTTGACGTTGTTTGGGTACCGGATGTCGCACCCAGCGAACACGTCGCTCCATCTGCTGACTTCTCCATGTGCGCGGGAGAATTTGTGGAGGTATGCAGCCGCACGAGCTCTCAGTCAGATTATGGGGCTAAGAATGTATTGAATCATGCCGACTATTGCAAGAGTCAGTGGGTAGCGCGTAGAGATGAACGGCATTGAACACAGGGCGTGGATTTATGGTGTTTCCGCCTGAACAGGTGTACGGAAGCCCATCGAACTCTGTACCGGCCTCTGCACGTGTATTTGACGGGGTCTTGACTTCCTTCTTTTTGGATACTGCGCGAAATGTTCTGGTGTATATTAAAACAATCGCAAAGATTGTTCGGCCGGGGGGGTTGTGGGCCAATGTGGGGCCCCTCCTCTACCACTACGCCGAGATGCCTCATGAGATGAGCGTAGAGTTTTCAGCCGAAGAGATACTTAGAGGTAAATCACACCCGTTTTATCTTCACAAAGCCCTGAATAAGATGTCAAGAACTAACATCCTTTTTTGCACTCGAAAATAAGCCACCGGCAAATAACTCGCCTCTACCCCAACCGATTTGAAGACACAGCGAGCAAACACAGCTTTCTTTGCTCACTCTCTCTGACCTCTAGGATGTAGGGTCTGCAACTTGCGGTGCTCAGTGATCAAGAACTGGTTTAACTTGTTGAAGGTGGAGTGGCGTGACTGCTACTATACGTCAAACAACAAGTCCATGATGCAGGTAAGCCGTATAGAATAAATCCCGCACCGCGAACCCTGTGGTCTCTTACTTATCCACAGGGAAATCATGTATCCTCCTGCGGCCAATTTTCATTGCTTGGAAGCCTTCAAGTCAAGCATGTGGCAAAACCCAACCTCCTCAGAGCCTGCGCTGTGTTTCGTTAGGTGCAGTACCACTGCCTTCACTTTGTGGCTATCCGTAATGAAAAGCCTTCACCTGAGCTCGCACCTGGCGTCACTGGCTGAACTTTAAGCCTTCGAAAAGCATCAATTTCGTGAAGCAGTAGCTAAAGACGGTAAAAAACATCAGGCTCTTATGGTAGCCTCTTCGCTTCTAGCAGCATTGGCAGCATGAAGTTTAGCAGCTGGAGGATTAGCAGCGTTTCGGAGTTGCGTGAAAGGATTTGCGCATCTAGTAGCGTCCGACGTAGTAACAACAGCAGCTGCTGCAACAGTCCCAGTAACAGATTTGGCTATTTGGTGTTGTGGCATTAACAGCCTGCAAGTTTGTGCTACAACGGCTGGCGACTCCGCTGCTGTTAGCAATCGCTTGCATCCGGCTGTGGAGCCATGTAAAGCCTTTGCCCTCCCTTGGAGGGTTCGGAGTTTTTCGGGGCAATGCGGGTTGGGGCTTCAGAACTGCTAACAATACTCTTGCATGCAGTGCTAGGATCTGTGCCCACGTATCAACTCTAGGGGATGTGCTCAAATTGATCGGCGACCCTAACTCGATTCCGAACCATACGTTTGGCATGCTGCCCGGACATAAGAGCCTAGACGTCACTACTATTCTATTGACCTTACATTCTAGGCCATATGCGCTTGTAAGCTTTACAATTTTCCTGCATGATCAGTGTGAAGACCGTGTGGTGGGGCAAGATATACTGCGGTGCTTTCTACATGTCTAGATACCTTTAAACTAAAACTTAGCAATAATTGGTTAGCTGGTTTAGCGGATCGTCCACCTTATTTATTGCAGAGTAGTGTTAGCACAATACAACAAGACACGATGTTGTGTGCCTATCTGCAAGGGGCTATGTACAACCACCTGTGAGTACTCGAAGTGGTTACAGGGTACAGCTACGCGCACTCTAGCTGTCTTCCTGGCCAGGTCCCCAAAAGTGGAAGAAGCACGGAAAGCGGAAGTCGAAAGCTTCCCGAAATCCCCAGTAACCTTTTTATATGTAGATTCTGGTCCTGGAATGAAGCATCACCCTACTGGGATCTCAGATGAAGCGTTACCCATCCCATTAGACTACAGTAGCCTTGACTTGCTTCGGTCTGAATCCATATGAGCTGTGTGGACAAAAGAACAAACACTGCAGGGGTTGTTATGATGGCATGAGTGCAAGCTGAAGCTACGCCTTCCAGTTTCTAAACAGAGGACTGCTGTATCCTAGGGCTTCTGGGGGAAGAAGTGACGCGAATACAAGCTCTTATCTCATGCTGAGTCCTGGAACAGCCCTTTGAAAACCGATGGCCCTTCAGGGACTTTCTGTAAGTGGCAGGAGACGAGCTCGGTGTGGTCACTTAAAAAATGGGGCACTCTTGTGCTCTAGGTGTAGAGGCCATTGCATAGATCTGTCAAACAATAAAATGGTTAATCACCATTGTAATCTCTCCTCTGTGTGCCTCTTTGTATAGGCTCTGTCTGCGGGCGGGATGGAGGCCCTCAGCCTTGGACCCTATTGGCAGAGGTTCACGCTCCCTCACACATCAGGTTTCCTTGTTAGATGCTTAAGTCGTGTGCATTTACCAGTGAAGGAAAGTGCTGTCTTTGCGCACTCCACAATCAGCAGCGCAAGTAGCAGTGGCTGCAGGCCCCGTCCCACACCTTTTTATGCTGTTCGGTATCACTACTCTCAAAGGCTTCCATTCTTTCTCCGGTTACCATTCAATGGGGCAGTGGTTCTTTGTTCCTCTCTTTATTGCACTGTGCAGCTGTGTGTACGCTTCACCAGCTCCCAAGAAGCCTACTTGCTAGGCAGAAGACAGACCTGCCGCCGCAGTCGTGCAGAGCGCTGGCATCCAGGGCTCTACGGCGGGGTTTTTGGTTAAAAGTGGGGTTTTCGAGAAGATTTGATGAGGGATTTACTTCATGAGGGACTACTGACGCCCATACACGAAACTAGCCGCCACACCCCCGGCATATGCGGCAACAACACTAGCCTGCCGTAAGTGCGAAAAGCAGCAGCGCCAAAGGTAATCCGAGGTTTCCACAGACAGATGCCGACATCAAAAGGCGATGCGGTGTCTGCCACTGAGGCTGAGGCCCATAGGCAAGGGGCCTCCCGCGCGTCCTTAGGAGGTGCACCTCCCCAGGGGCCCCTAAGTCCTTCTGGGGGCCCTCCAGGGATAACCCCTACATTTGTTGAGCTCGTTCGGCTCCTTCCGGGCCCATTAACGGGTCAGAGGGCTCTTGAGCTATACGTACATTCCAAAATGACCGACCTGGGTTTTTTACCGTGTGAGGACGATACAACTCTAGCAGGAACAACTTCAACAAAACCAGGGAGCCTCGTGATGCTACCCGATGGTCATATTGCAAGAGTAATGTACGCTCCTACGGGAGAGGACAGAGGGGATGGGTGGAGCTGCACGTTTACCCGACCAGAATGGCGCGTGTTCGCCCTTGACCAGGGGCAGCAGCAGCTGGTGGCAGGCAAGCGTATCCGGCTAAGTCTCGGGAGAGTCGGGGGACGTGCTGTGCTAAGGGCTGACCTTAACGCCAACAGCAATACAGCTGTCCTATTGGAGTTACCGCACGATCTGGCAGTAGCAGATGCAGCTACAGCAGTAGGGAGGAATTCAGCAAGCACGCGAGACCCCCTATTGGAGTTCGATGTGGAAAAGCTCAAGGTAAACGCGCCGGGCTAGATATTTTGAGGATCTAGGCCCTGAGGATTTGCAGATTGAAGCCGATAATTTGTGCCAACGGCTTTGCTTGTTCATGGTAGTGTTTAGAATTTAGGTTTCAAGTGTCAATGCGTAAGGTCATAACGATGCGATGGTTCTGCTGCAGTCTCTTGAATCCCTCCTGCATGAGAGATTAGCGCCACTGCCTCACTGGGGCCCCCTGGCTACCTCCGCTCAGGGAACTCCTAGCGCAAGTGGTGTATCCATCTCGAGGGTAAGGACGGGCCTACGCATGAATCTGAGCACATCACTTCTCAAATCTGCCGAAGGACTTCGTGGCACCTTTTGGTTTTTCGCAGTTTCTGTGTAGCTGTAACTAGGAGTTTTATATATGTGAGTTGCACATGCGCATTTTCGCTTGCTTCGTAATGATTTCTTGCGCACGCAGGGCGGGGGACCTGGAAGCCTTGTGCCGTCGCGAGCTCCTCCCTCTGCCTACACGGGAGGCCTTCCCTCTGTTGGCTCGGATGACATCAGGCCTTCATTGGATCCTCGAGGCCTGGATGGATCCACAGGGGTCCCTTGGGGTTCGGGAGGGGGCGGTGGTAGCCTGGTGGGCCCTGGCCATCCAATCTTCGGATTAGAGGGGGATGCAAGCAGGTGAGTGCCCTTTAGATGCTAAATGGATATTCATAACTCAGGGCCCCTCTGGCCTTAACCCTGCATGTGCTGAAACCCTGTGCACGGAGAAAACGCACTTTATGTGCCTTTTTGTTTGCAGGGGGGGCGGTCCGCTCCCACCTGGGGCCCGGTACGATCCGATGGGCCCCCTAGGTACAGAGCCTTCCCCAGATCATACGCCACTTCTTCCATATGAGGGTCCTGGGGGCCCTGGTCCTCGGGGGCACCCCTTTGGCGGGGCCCCACTGGGGCCGTATGGAAGAGGTCCTCCAACCAACCCTTTTGGAGGATCGGGTGCAGGCGGGGGAGGATTTTTTATGTGAGGCAGCTTTCGATTTTGGGGTGTATGAACAGCTGCGGTCTGTATGGTGCACCAGCAGGCTCTAGAGAGCATTGTAGCGAGTTTGTTCCTGTCTCGCTGCTTTGCTCGGCTGGGATATACAACGTACGCCTCTGAAGATGTATGCGTATGCGCGCGCACCGGTAGAGAGTGTTCGATCCGTAGATTTGAACACTGACGCAAACCTTCGCCAAGCAGCTATCTGCCTACAGTTTGTGAAGACTCTTTTCCCCGCCCCAATTTAGCTGGTTTGGCGAGAGGCCTTGAATGCAGCTAATACAAATCCATAGAAGCAAGCAGCGCAGAGGCATACGTTAAGCCTTCTGCATTTCTATGGCCTATATCAACAAAAAAATGCATGTATTTATTGCTCGATTCATCTGTACATCCGTACGCATATACCCGAACACTCACACTGTTTGTAGTTAGTGGGGACTCACAATCCAATTGAGGTTCCCTTAAAGGCAGGTCGTCCCCCTCCCCTTGTTTCTCATGTAAATGTCTCCTAGAATTAACAACGCCTACAGATATATGCGTTTGTACATATTATCTGTGTATATTTTGTCCTTGATCCCGTTCATACTCACCCTCGTGTGGTGCCTCACTGGAGAACCCAGTTTGAGGGCGCTGGCTAGAGCTCGTTGTAGCTAGGACGGGCCCTCCTAGGCTGCCCTTGCAAGCTTCTCGTTTAGCGGCCGCGCAAAGGTGGGGTAGGAACAACGCACCTTCCCACGAGGGATAGGTCCTTTGAAATTGAGGGTGGACTTTGAAGGGCAGCAAGCGTATTTCGGCGAATTTAACCTTTTGTCTGCGTATACCTATGTGGAGGCTTGATTGAAAAAGGACTGCCCATTTGCGCGGTACACGTATACATGTCGCTCACACCGGCAGATGATAACGGGTCAGGTTGTGTTTTCTGCGGAGCTTGTCGGAAATAGGTTTGTGACTAATGGGATTGCCGGTCAGCATGTGATACTTTTCGCTAGTTGGTTTAGCACAATGGTAAAAGAGTGGGCATAGCATACCTGCGCACCAAGCTACTTTGTGAAATTGAGTGTGTGACAGGCAAAGAAGCTACACACAAGCCACATTTTACGTGTTCTATTTAGTCAATCAGTCAATAGGTGACTATGCGGTTGGGCTGTTCGTTCAGCAGAGGAACTTTTACTCGCTAAGAATCAACGTTGCTTTACTGTGCGCTAGGTGCTATGTGCAGCTAGCCATGAATATTTGGACTGCGAAGAGGGTGCAGCAGCCCACGCTCTAGCTGTCGCTATTCCCTCAGGTCGAAAATCTGTGGGGAATGCTCAGAAGAAGAAAGCTTTCTCGAAAATACTCGCTGACTACCTACTAGATATGTACTGAATCTGGAGTCAATTTCTAACCTAGGGAAACAGATGGGTCGTCACATTTGGGAGCACGGTGTAATTTGGCACAGCTTTCCTGCTCAGCGGCGCAGAGTTGCCCGATGTCATTCAATTCACCTAGTACCTTAATATTTTTGCTCATTTTACAGCAAGCAATTAAGATTTTCATGCCCGTGAAAGTTGATACTGGCACATTGACTATTTAAGCAACAGACGCAGGCTAGCCAGCTAATGTGAACGCAGTAGCGTAACAGCTGGTAGAAAGGCATGGGTTGTCAACCGACAAAACATGTGTGAATGCTCCAATAAGTCTAGGTCGACCATACCAGTATGCTGCCCACGAGGATGAGCAAGCACTCAGTCGGTTGGATTTGTACTTCGCCTCTTACCCCCAGATGAAGAGAATGACTGCTCCTTGCGGTATGCTTATCCAGATAGAGGCACTCCAAATATGGCTTTATCCGTCCAGGCAAAGCCATTTGCCTGCAGGGATTGTTACAGTCAAGCCTCCATAAAAGCTTAAACTCGTTGATCAACGGCGTGATTGGCCAAAGAGCAAGGCTCGAAGGAGCTTGGAAGGCTTAGGCAGAGAGATATCTCCATAGATCGGTCCTTCAAGCACAATAAAATGTTGACTCGCCAAACAGTCCGACAGCTGCTTTCTAAGTTATTATGTGGCTTCTCACAAGTCTTCCCGAGTTGTCTCTTCGTGGAGGCGCAGGCTCAGCAGCGAGTTAGCCATTATGCAACCGACAGGTCGGACTGTTAAAAATGTTGGAGTACTTGAGATGCAGCAGCAATTAAGCAGATGTTCTGCGTCCACACCTGAGAAAGCTGGAAGAAATTGGGATGCAGAGCCTATAGATATCGGAGTCATGTCTATAGCCATAGCCAACAATCCGGTGCATTGGCTGGGAAGCCAGAGGAAGCCCATTCTCTAAGCAGCTTACGAGAGCTCTCCAACGACGCAAGCAAACACGCCAAAGATCTTGAGCAGCGGAGCTATGCCTAGCCGAAACAGGCTTCTTGGAGAATACAGAAGACACATCAGATAAACAGCAAGCCCCCTACCGAGGCTGCAGCGCATCGAAGGGGGCTACAAAAGATCGAGCAGTCGTTAAGAGCCCACCAGAGAGCCAATGCTGCGCTGATTTACGCTCATAACAAAATGCTCGAAAGAAAGTGCCGCTACTCGACACTAAATGTGAAGCTGGTATGATATCCGAGGAAACGGCGCAGATGGGCAATCTGCTTGCCCGTTCGTGAGCACCGGCCCCAATGCTCAAGTTAGCTGAGGGGCGGAAGGACGAAATTACTGGCAAGGCTGCGGCGCCCACGCGCCGTTCAAGTCCCTGTTGGGCCCTATCAGCATGGCTGTGGCTTCTATGTTGGACAGGCCCTCCATGGCTTGATCCAGGGCATGCGAAGGGTGACTCAGGGGAAGGCGTGCATGCAGCCACAGCTGCGCGCAGTAAGATTTAGTGTGCTAGAAAGAGCTGAGAAGCAGCAGCTTTCAGTACTCTCAACAGCGCGTACTTTATCGATGATGAGCGAGATAGAGTCGATGCCGTAGTGAGACAGCGTCTTCAGGCTTGCGTCATTGCAGGAAAGTAGGAGAAAACGGTTCTGAGCGTGTATTTGGAACACGTTCATCACGAATGATGCGACTGAAGGTTTAGCTGAGGAACAGGAGGGACCGGCAATTATCAGGGAGTTCGCGAATGGATTAGTTGATGAAGAGTTGTGAGCAGGCTGCCCAATTGCTATTCATCCAGCGCACCATTTTGAGTTAATTTTCGTATCAGCACCAAGCTTTGTTCCACTGTATTGGAAGCACTGTCACAGTGGAGAGGCGTTTGAGCGTCAGGAGCATAATATGATGGATAGGGCAGCGTGCGGGAATCGACCAGCACCTGTGTCCACACACGGGTGTAGGTGCCAGAAGATATAGAAGGTAGCACCCGCATGTGAACATTTGGCCTTTGAACAAGAAGACTGTGGATGAGAAGCTCTTGATGTGCCATATCGGTAGACTACTTGGCAGCCTACATGACCAACATTTGGATAGTTGATTTCACATACCCCTTCTAAGAAATCCCCATTCACCCAGACAGAAGGCACAAATTAGTGGCGTTTAGCTTGCACTCCAGTATGCCTGTATGTTGTCTGGACTTCGAAGTGCCGCAGGCATATATTTTTTTCGAGGTGCGTGTGAGCCTTCCCAAGGAGGGTGCTTGGCTATCTGCATGGACGAGTTCTAAGTGTCTAGCCGAAATGTTCAAGAGCACATACAGCAACTACGGTGTACAGCAGCGGCTGTGGAGTCATCAGTTATATATGGAAGGGCTTAAACAGTTGTTTGTAAAAGAATCGTGTCTCTAGGGCTCTGCGTTTCGGTTGCGGAATTCGAATCGGAACTGGCATCGATCGAAGCAATGAAACCGTGGCCTTTACCTTTACGCACCCGTAAGGGTGTTCATAAGTCCTGTGGGTTTGCATTTTACTGGTTCAAGATTAGTCCTAGTTTTCCTTGAAGCGCTGCTTCGTTGATTGGTTCAAAAAAGTTGTAGCCCGTGAGATGAAGGATAGCCGATGCAGCAGCAAGGACGCGTCTGAGCGGTCTTCCAGTCTCTTCGCTACTCGCACTGTCCTATATTTTGTCAGTACCGCTTGAAAAGCTCTGATTACTACCAAGATGCTCTCTACACTCGGATTTATGTGTATAAATCCTCATGTATGCTGCCTTTAAATTCTCTGTTGTGGCACCTCTGGAAACCCGAACGAAATACGCTGTGTGAGCCAACTTTCGCTCCGAGACGGTAAGGCACTACTACGCTGGTAAGCATTTCGACTTTCTTTAAATATTCTAGCTCCCTTCTGTCTTCTCGTAGTAGAATGCTCACGCCCTTCCATTTTTAAAGCTAGTGAGCGGATGCGCTGACGTTGTTGCGTTGTTTTGGTCCCCTCTCCTTTTCAAGACAATCTATGCGGCTTTCTTCCCCTCTGTCTCCCGTTGGGGATTAATGTATGCTTTTTGTTTTTCACCTAGCCTTTGTCACATTGCTGCCTGCCTGGGCAGTGGCAATTTCGCGGTGACTTCCGATGCCCTTTGCTTAGCTGGTATCCATAGAGATGTGTCATAAGAGAGCGTGTGTTTTGAATGAAGGAATGGGAGGTGTGGCGGGTAAATAACTTATCGTGCGGCTTGGCTGCTTGCAGACTATCAATTATGGGGAAACGGTAGCTCAACACGAGAAGAGTCGATATCATGTGGATGTGCGTTTGACGCTGTGCACAACTAGGTGTGACCTTTGGGGCATTTGGAGGCTCCAAAAACACGTAATTTAGCTGCTGTCGTTTCCTCCTCATACCGAAACGCCGAAGGTTGAGGGCAGCGATGAATAATATATTTTGGAATGACACTCAATAATCCTTTACAGAAGAGGGAGTTGAATGCTCCCTACGGAAAGATTTTATGGGGCACAAAGGTCTTTGTTTTAGCTTGTACGGACGATGATCTTATGCTTATTTATACACAGCGTTTAAGATGAATTATTTGAAAAATCATTATTAGTCCGCCATTCAAGACATCCGTGACCGGATGGATCATAAAGGCCCGTAGAGTCCTCGCTCAGCTTAAGTATTCGTTGCACCCATTCCTGGAAAACACTCCAGTAGCGTAGAACGCGAGACCTTGGCAAAAGCAAGCCTCCAGCCACAGCTCATGCTCTGAATAGCTATAGCTGGTCGTTTCTTTTAGCCGAAGATCCCTTCTTACAATAGGATGGGGGGCGCTCAAGGGATGGCGGGTGCAGTTCCATCGTGGGCCACTGTAGATGTTACGGCCGTCCGAGTCCCTATACTGTCGCTTGATGCCTTGAACTTTTGGCTTTCTGCGTGAGCTGCTTGGCCTGCTGGAATACTGCTGACTCACTACCCTATCCCCGACACCAAGCCTGAAGGGCTCCCTTCTCTGTGCTTATAGCAGACAACTAAATAGTATGACAACCTTCTTTTGCCCCCAAATTCGCAACTGATGTGACACATAATGTAAAAGAAAAAAGGCAAGAGAAATATTGCCACACAGCACGCTGTTTCAACACTTTGAAACGCAAAAGCAACGAGAGGTGCACCAGTGTACGACCCACAAGAGCAGCCTTACGCTCGGCAAGGGAATAGAGCTTGCAGGGTGTTGTTCTCAACAAGACTACGAGCATCTAGGGATCTTATCATTGCTTGTAGCAATACCGAAGTCCTTCGGCTGTCTACACTGATGAACGCTTATTGTCTTTTTCAATACGCAAGTAAAACGGAAGACACATTAGGAACGCAGCCCATACCGCAACTGCTAGAAGCCCAGAACATGCACTTTGGTACCTCAAATTAACTCTTAGCTTGTTCCTTCAGCTTTTTCGTCTCAGAAAACACTGTTCCAAAGTCGAATAGAAATTTTATGTGCAGTGGTAAACCGGAGCAGAAGTAGAGAGGAGCACAACTAACTGCACGGCGTGTAGCTAGGGGTTTAATTATAGTGGCTAATTTTGTAAAGCTTGTCCTGCTAAAATTTCTCAAGTTTTCCCTAAGTATTTTGCTGAACCGATCGCAGAATTAACTCATGGGTCACGGGTAGTGAAACAGTCTAGATGATTACACTGTATTATTCCCTGCAGGCAGGCGAATCCCTCTTCGTAAACAGAATCAACTTTGGAGTTTTTCTCCCTCCAATTGATGCGCTATAAGAATAACTCGTTTCTCTTCATCTACATGGTACAGAGCAAGCTAACATCTCCAGCCGGCCCGCGAAATCCTCGATCACTGATTTATACTGACGTTCCTTTCACTTTCCTGGTCGAGATAACCGCATCGACAACTCCATAAACATTCCACTCAATAAGAATTCGTACTCTTTCTCCACCTATGGATATAACACGTCCACATCGGTTTTATAGCAGGTGTCTACCGCCTTAATGGCCGGTGTACCACTGTCAACTACCATCTCCAAGGGCATTTAGCCAGGCCTTTGCAAAGGAAAATTGAACCAGTGTATTACCAAATGACTTGTAGGAAACTAGAAAGCCATTACGTTGAAATGCGAGATCCCACTCTCGCCACAGTCACTGGCTCAGGGCGGATAGAGTTGCGTTGAATCATGTGGTGCCACCAAATGTGAAGCTCAATCATGAGACTGGAGAGGTAGATTCTTACCCTCCATACAATGGAGACCCCCGCTGTGCTAGCTCAAGCACAGCTGCACTCCCTAAGCACTTTGAGCAATCACAGGTATTTGGAGACGGCATCTACCGCAAACGCACACAGCATTGCGTCTTGTGTCAAGCTAACAGTGCTCTTCACGATATCAGCGACACGAATAAGCGACCCATTTATTCAATTCTTTCCTAAGTCTTAGTTAAATATGAATACTGTAGTAAAGTGTGTTTAGGAGTAGATCAGCCCGCTACAAGGAACTCGGAGAGCCCGTACACCCCCGAACCCGCCTTTATTTATAGAGGAAAACTCGCCTTTGGCTGGCTACAGCTTATCGCACTAGCTAGCGAAGAGCACTGTAGCTGTTTGGTAAGTACACAGAGGTCTGGTCGTAGGCCGATCGATAGAGGCTCAGGTAAAACCGGTGAGCCTTAACTCGCTCATTACGAGTGGGGGGCACAAGTCTTGCGAGCCTTTGGGGTGCACGCCAAATGAAATTAGATATGCAATGCTACAAGAAAAAGCGAGAACAGCATGCTCTATTCACTGTCAACCAATATTCCGAAGAACAGTCAGAAAGAATATTGCCAAAACAACCAAGCAATAGTATGGGGCTGGCGGGTGTTCGGACTGGGGGGCCGCGGCGCAGCCCCCTTGGGGGCAACGGTTTTGGGGTTCAGCACACACGAGTTCGATGTTGTACTGCATTTTCTGTTGATTGAAGTGTCTGCCGTTTATCTCTAGCTTGTCTCTTTTGGAGAGGCGAACCAGAAGGGGCAGCAAGGGACTGCTGCAGATATTGCCGCTGCTGCCGTTGCTGCTGCTGAGGTGCATTAGGAATTCCCAAGTCTTCTTACTTTCCAGTGAGAAAAGTGCCCCTTCCTACTTGCCATCCCGAGTGCCTGAATGGCGCTGAGTCTGCCGCTGCACCTGCCGCCGCTGGCACAGCAGAATCACGGGCAGCTAGGGCTGCACCGCCAACCCAGGAAGGCTCCCCCGATGTGGCTAGTTTAGCAGGGATCTCATTGATATGAGCGCCAGAAGCTGCATTCGGCATGGGAGATCTGTATCTCAGGTGTTCAGAGG
This sequence comes from Cyclospora cayetanensis, assembly GCF_002999335.1. Classification (NCBI taxonomy): domain Eukaryota; phylum Apicomplexa; class Conoidasida; order Eucoccidiorida; family Eimeriidae; genus Cyclospora; species Cyclospora cayetanensis. Next base: position 57,247 of record NW_020312678.1, on the reverse strand, counting down.
CACAAAAGTAGCCGAATTGTCTCGAGGATCCTCTACCGTGCACGCTAGGGCATGTGACTCCACCACAGCTGAATGACCGTTGGCTGTAGCGCCAGCAGCAGCATGATTCTTAGAGCATGCATGCAAGGCTGCGTTGATGGACTAAATTGTGGGCGCTCTCAAGGTGCTTCTCTGCCGTTCTGTGACTATGCAGGAATGAGCGTCTCAGTGGTGAACGCTAAGGCGGATGTGCTGCGGGCTGCGGCGGCTCTGGCAGCAAATTGCAACGCAGCGAAGGGTCTTCAGGATGTCCTCAAGTCGAATCTAGGTCCTCGGGGTACTGTCAAAATGCTCGTGGGGGGTAAGTTAGCCACAGAGTGTAAAGACAGGCAACAGCTGACACTCACCGTTTTTCATGTTGGTACTCACGGGAGGGGAGGAAGGGCACTGGTCGTTCTCTCTGTAATGTTGATCTTTTTGTTCCACAGTCGTTTCAACCAAAATTCTCGCCCTGGCAATCAGTGTTACGTGTTCAATCTTGCTTGACAGTGCACCGGTTTCAAACTGCTGTGTCGGGTCCAATCCACCTGAGTATGTGCCTCTTTACCACCAAGCCGCCGCAGAGTATATCTACCCTTGATGCTGCTGTGTCGTCTATCCCTCAACGCGGTTCTGCGTATTCATTCAGTGGCGCCGCTGCCTCCCGGCCCCTCACTGTACTGGCGCTTTCTTTCCGTCTGGGCTTTCTTCCCTCAGGTGCTGGCCAGCTAAAGCTGACCAAGGATGGTTGCGTGCTGCTGCACGAGATGCAAATCCAGCACCCAACTGCATCTTTGATCGCGAGGGCTGCGACTGCACAGGATGAAGTGACAGGAGACGGCACAACCAGTGCTGTCCTCTTTATCGGAGAGCTCCTCAGGCAGTCCGAAAGGTCCAACACACCGTCAAAGACTAGGGGGCACAGCGAGAGGCTGCAGAAGGCCTTCTTTCTGGATGCTTTTTAGCTTTGTGCTGGGCGTGTTCCGTGCAATATCCATTGGTGCCCACTTTATGCTTCCCTGTGTCGTTTCCTGTTTTGCCCTGTCTCATTTTGTATGCCTTACGTGTTCGCTTGCTGTTTTGCACTCTATCGTAGCGCGTATCAATTTATAGAGACATTCCTCTCACTCTTGCAGGCAGCACTTGTCGGGCGTGTATTCAGGTTTATTGCTGAGGGCGTCCATCCTCGCCTCCTCTGCGCAGGCTTCGATAAGGCCAGACAACGCACTTTGGAGCTTCTAGACGAGGTGAGTGTGTACACAGACACCTGAAAATGAACGCTAATCTTGCCGCCTTTATCAATTCTGCACTTCTCCCTTTTGGTGTGCCTATTCGCCCGGTTCCGGTTATCTTTGTATCACATTTCCTCGGTCTCGCTCCAGATGCCTGGCAGTTACAAAAGAATGTATCTGCACCCATATCTTTCTCTATAGCCCTTCCCGGCCTTTAGTCTTCCGCCTTATTTGTTACCTTTGTGTGTCTCAGTCGCTTTGTATTCCTCACCACCCTCCCTTTCTCTGTGTTTCTCTTTCAGATGCGGGTGAATGTTTCGGTCTCTCCTCGCCCGGATAGGGAGTTGTTGCTGTCGGTGGCGCGTTCTTCTCTTCGCACCAAGCTGCCGAGCCCCTTGGCCGACCGCCTGAGTGACGATCTGGTGGAAGCCATCGGGTGTCTCTACAGAGAAGGAGAGCCTCTTGATCTGTTCATGGTGGAAGTCCTCCATATGAAGCATAGACTTGTTGATGAAACGAAACTTGTCAAGGTGAAAACATCCACCACACGTGTGTATGAATCGTTGTGTGTACATTTAAAGGGTCAGTGTGTATGTATGGGGTGGCTCTTCTTGCTGTGAGGTTCACGATGCTGGACCATGCTTCGCAGGATTTATGGCGTATACTCAAGGGTATGAAACTCTGTGGAGTTGGTGTAAGCTATGGAATTTTGCGATTCGGGCTTTGTTTGCTTCAGGGCATGGTCCTGGATCATGGTTGCCGCCATCCAGATATGCCGAAACACCTTAAGAATTGCTATATCTTGACCTGCAATGTTTCTCTGGAATACGAGAAGAGTGAAGTCAATGCGGGCTTCTTCTACGCATCAGCTGAACGGAGAGACAAACTGGTCGCTGCAGAGAGGCAGTTCACCGACATGAAAGTTCAGAAGATTATCGACCTTAAGCGAGCTGTGTGCACACCAGAAAACAACAAGCACTTCGTCGTGCTGAATCAAAAGGGCATCGATCCACCCAGCCTGGACATGCTTGCCAAGGAAGGGATTATGGCCCTCAGAAGGGTCAGCCTGCTAGAGCCTACTCGTGCTGCTGCGCCTAGTGCTGCTGCTCCTTTTGTGTTCCTGGCGCTGCTCTTGCATTGTAGCCCTTTGCAGCAGCTACATTTGCTTCGGCTGTAGCATCAAGTGCAGCAGAATCACATGTGTCTGTGCCTGCTGTTTTCGGCTGAGGCCTGCACCTCTCTTTTGTCTGTACTTTGTGCTGTACTTCTTTTCTCGCGTCCCATCGCCCCCTTTGTCTCTTGCCGTCTCCCATTGTGTGATCGCCTTAGGTAAAAAGACGCAACATGGAGAGACTGCCGCTTTGCTGCGGAGGCAACCCTGTGAACTCGGTGGATGACCTGAGACCTGAGGATCTGGGCTTCGCTGCTCAGGTGTACGAACAGTCTCTAGGCGATGATAAGTTCACTTTTATTGACGGAGTGGAGGATCCTCGCAGCTGCACGATTCTCATTAAGGGCCCCAACGATCACGCAGTAGCACAGGTGAGCTGCAAAACCGTAGAGCACGAGACACGGGGAAGCCCTAGCGGGATACACCCACGCATGCATTCAAAGGAGGAGAGGCCAGGAAAGATAGCGCAACCTTTTTGCCCGTTTATTGTCGCTAGACTTTTATCATTTAGTTTCACATGGTTATGTCTCTGTGTCTCGCCTTCAGCGCGTGAGCTTGCCGTTTGTGCGTCTTGTAGCAGTCCGCTTCTGCATGTGCTTCAGTAGCCCCGCGTGCTGTTTTGCCCGGTGTCCTACACACGTGCATGCGTCTCTCTTCGTGTTTGGAGTCTGCCCTGTTTCGTTTTGTAGGTGAAGGATGCAGTGAGGGATGGTCTGAGAGCCATAAAGAACGTTATTGAGGACCGGGCAGTTATCCCTGGAGCTGGTGCATTCGAAGTCGCCGCTTACTGCAAACTTCAGGTAGAAGCTGCTACCTCTTTTATTTATCGGGCTTCCCCTCGTTACTGATTCTTCCACAATCGCTTCCCACTCTTTTTCTGCCTAGTCTGCGCAAACATTTGCGTAAGTGTGTGTGGTTGTGAGCTCGGTGTTTTTCCAGGAGTTCAAGCGTGAAGTCTCGGGCAAGCAGAAATTGGGGGTCGCTGCGTTTGCCGATGCGCTTTTGGTCATTCCAAAGACTTTGGCAGAGAACAGCGGGCACGATGTATACGAAGTGCTTCTCTCCCTTATTGATGCTCATCAGACGTCCAACCAGCTCGTTGGCATCGACCTTGCAACCGGACGAAGCAACTCACCTGCTATGGAAGGCAAGACACATAGCCACATGCGTCTGCACCGACTCTTTGTCTATCGGAGTAGCTGTCTTAACAGACCCAATAACGCAGACTACGTTTCCAGATAGCTAGCTGATTAGGAGCCACACGTATCTATCGAGCCATGCTGGGGCATTAACAATCACATGGCCCTTTCAGACGAAATCTGTCAGACGGTTGAAGGGAGTGGGTCGGATGGCGGGCTAACTGGTTAGTACAGCAGTAGCTGGAAACCGAGAGACAGGGGAGACTTGTTGAGGTCTGCATTTGTTTTCTTGGTTCTGCAGGTATCTGGGATAACTACATCGTGAAGAAACAGATGTTATCCTTGGCTCCCACACTTGCGCAGCAGCTGCTCCTCGTTGATGAGGTCCTCAAGGCTGGGAAGTCCATGACTAAGAGCTAAGGAAACACTGCAAATAGTCTATCCTAAAAAAGAACTAAAGGGCAAGCAAGCTCTGCACCTGAAACGGGGCCCAAAAGGAAATTGCAGGGCAAGAGCCTGATGGCCCCCGAGTGCGATTGGCATCGAAATTTTCAACCTTTCAAAATCATGCTGTTAGACTATTCGCGCGCTTTTGGCTCAGTTTTGGAGGGTCCCGAAGAGAGGGCCTTCAGAGAAGCACTCAGGGGTTCAGAGGGCAGTTCCCCTTGGGTACTCAGGTTCATGAGACAAAGTGTTTGCCTCAACATGGTTAAACAGAGAGCGGCACATACTATATCCGTTGAGGGGGCAGGTCAAGAGTTGCTGGGGCAGCGACGTCAAGAGCAGCTGACTCTAGCGATGCAATAAAAATGGTAGATAGAGGTTCAGAAGCTCTACAAAAAAGAGACTGGAGAATAAAATAGGCGGATTGAATAGGAGTCAATGAGGGCGGCAGAGTGCGCCGATGGACTGTTCAATCCTATTAATTGAATTGAATTGCAGGAGGGCTAAGGGAGCTTTCTTAGAGCCTCATTGCAGCAGCGGCATACGCGGTGGTTAGGCTTCAATGCGCGGGAAATTCCCTAGGTACCAAAAATCACTGAAAGCTTTTAGAGTGCTCTGCTGACTACACGTGAGCGCCGGGGCCCCTGGAGGCTACAGGTGGCTGAGGAGTTGAGTGTCTCCCCACGGCCATACGCGAAGTTGGGGGGCTTCTTCAAGCGATTCAAGTACAGCAGCTGCGAACTCGTGAGGCAGCCTGCAGCAGGCGCAACTCACACAACAACGCCAACCGCAAGTTGACGCCTTGTTTGCAGGAAATTGTACCGACAGGAGTAAACGACAACAGCCGCACGGGTGCACACCCAGGCAACGGGCAGTAGAAGATTCTACAACCAACGCAAACAACAGCAGCGCTGGCTTCAAATCTACAGACCTGTCGGACAGTATAGCAAGCGCCGGCTTTCGCAGGAAGGGATGCGTAACCAGCAGGGGCCTCAGCCGCTCCTGGAGCACCTCAAACCCTCCGCGACATAAAAACTGCACTAGCAGCACCAGCACCACACGTAAGGAGAATAACGGGAGTTTTCGAGGGACTGCAGCAGCAGGAACTACCAAACGAAGCACGAGAGGATCAAATTGACGCCAAGAAAATTTGCGTGAAAATGGAGAGGGCCACTATTTATGACCTGCCAATGGAGCGGCAGCAGCATCTGACCGGTAGTGGTGCAGCCGCAAACCCCAAAGTAATGATGGCCTTTTCCTTTTGACTGCGCGCTTCCGTGGGCGCGTGCTCTCCATAATTCGCTGTGCCGCCAGCTGCGGATTCAGCAGCCGCCGCTGCTGTGGCTGCTGCTTCCACCTGCTGCAGTAAGGCAGTCCACAGCAATCGTTGCAGTTCCTTCCCTTTCTGTTGTCGCTGTTGCTGCGGTAGCATGAAGGAAGGGACACCCAGTAACTGGGAGTCCTGGGCAAACAGCTGTAGCAGCTTGTGGAAGGACCCCATCTTTCCCCCTACGGTAGCAACAGCCACTGCTGCAGTAATGATCTCCGGCAACAGCATCGCCGTCAGTCTCAAGCTGCACAACGCATGCCAGAAGCAACTGTGGAGGCAGTGTTTGCGATTGCCCATATGTAGTCAGGACATATACACACGAGTCACAGGATGGTGACCAAATGAGCAACAAGAACAGACGCAGGGATTTGTGGAAGTAACAGGCTTAAAAGTGCAGTATCAACCAGAGGCGCACGCAAAAAGCATAAAGAATGCTGATGTCCTCACCCTTGGTGCCCTCTAACAAGGATGCATTGCAAGAGCAACGCAGAGACTCCATCGATTAGGCGTTGCTGCAGCTGCTGCCAGTGCTGCTGCTGCCGTTGTTTCTGCTGAAAACAATAGGAACGTTTCACCAGAACGCAAGACTCTTGAATCCTATCTCTCGTTTTTGTTGCCACCCCTGCTGTTACTGGTGCTGGCAGAACTGCTGATTGGTGGTAGTCGGCGGATGGAGAGTACTCCTGGGCCAGCTGTAATAACTCAAGGAGGTTGCTGAGGCAAAGATGCGGCATGGAGCAGTCCGATTTATTGGGCTTCCTGCTGCTCCAGTCGTGCTCCTTCAGTGATATCTCCATGATTGCGGTTTCAGGGGCACAGCAGCAGCAATGCCCCGCAGCAGCAAATGCCTTCAATGCTTCTCCGATGGCTCCTAGGTGCAGAGCCTTAGCCAACAGCGTCCGAACCTGCTTCTGAGCTGAGAATTCTGAAAGGAGCAGCAGCACTGGCTGCGGAGGGCTAGAAAGAGTTTCAAGGACGAGTGCAAGTCGGGCAAGGGCTCCCCGTGCTACTGCTGTGGCAGCGGCTTGCCCCAGAGGGCCTCCCATCCTCAGTACTCCCTTCAAGAGTTCTGTTTCGGGAAAGTAAATGCTACTGCCGTAGCTGCGGAATGCAGCAAGTGCGTGAGGCATGCAGCTGCCACTTAAAGCCGCTACGGCAAAGTCTCTTAAAAGCCGCCTAGTCGTCGAAGGAAGCGGAACAGCATCAGCTGCTCTCAACAAAAGGGAAGGCACCATGGCTGCAGCCTCTGCTGCTGCCTCTGCAGGCACCGCCAGATGTACATACAGCGCAGACCCGACAATGCGGGCCCAGTTTTCCTGCTGCTGCGACTGCTGCTGAGGATCTTGCTGCTGTTGCATGGGAGAGACCGGCTGGGGGGACATGTTTATCGGAGGGAGGCAGCAACGAAGACACGCAGCAACAAACAAAGCAACAAACCCTAGCAGCAGCTCCACTTCCATAATTGTGGCACGAACCCCATCCGAGGGGATACCAGCATTGGCAGAAACATCAGAATGAGCAGACAACGTCTCCAATAAGACGCAAGCAGCATGCAACCTACAACTCCACATGTAGAAGCTGGCACACAATGTGTTTTCTTCCTCCTTTTGCTTCTGATCCGGACTAGACTCGGCAGCAAAAGAGATTTCTGCCTGAGCCGACAGCTCTCTGGCTGCACCAAAGCCTAGGTGCCGTGCTGCTGCCCCTAGCAAAGGGGAGAGAGGCGACAGCCTAATCAGACGGCAAACATCCGCAGGACGAGCAGTTCCGGGCGGGCACTGCTGCTCCTTTCCGTAATGTTGTTGCTGCTGGTCAAACTGATGTTCCTTTTGGCAGTGCTGTTGAGTGGGCTGACTTACCAACTGTTGCTGGTGGTGCTGTTGTTGTACGATAGAGCGTAATACGCACAAAGGCGGCAGAAGCAGGCACTCCTCGAATCCTCGCGCAAGGCTCCTTGTTGCCTTCTCTCTCTCCGCAGGACCTAATAGATGAAGTACTTCTACAGCTGTGAGCCGAATAGCAAAAGCGCACAACTCTCGCGAGCGAATAGTAGTAGCACTGCCCCTTGTGCTCATGCTTCTGCCACTGCTGGTGGCACTGCAGCTACTGGCTGCTGAGTGCGTATGAGACCCCTCTATCATAGGCAATGCTTTGAGTGCCTTTACAAGCAAGGCAGAGGTCTCTGTGACCACAGGGGGCCTGCGAGTTACCCTCCAGAAAGTCTGGGAGGCCCACGTTTTGAATCCACCCTTTCCCTGTTGAACGGTGCCGTGGGCAAGGCGAGTTGCCGCATGGCAACAGAAATAGAGCGCTACTGCTGCCACAGTGGACCTACATCTAGGACAGCTTTTGGATACTTGATGCTGTTGGCGGTGCTGTTGATCGGTTTGCTGTTCGTTTGGTAGATTTACACGGGATAAAGCCGAACAGACGGCTTCTACTGTGCTTTGCAACAACAGCTCCGCTTGATGCCATACATGCTGCCTACTGCGATGCTGTAGCATTCTACTGCAGCAGATCCTTTGCCACCACAAACCATGAGCTAAAGCCTTTTCCGGAGCCCCTAAAAATTCAAATGGCAAGGAAAATGGATGGACGTCTTCCGTAGTCTGCACGACCCGCAGAGCAGCTGAAGCTGTTCCGTCTGAGAGTCCTACTACTGCTGGCGCTCCTGCGGATGTTGCTACATGTTGATTACCTGCTGCTGCTCGCACGAGGCTGCAAAAGAGCCAAGACGCTGCTCCAGCTTCCGAGAGAAGAGGGATGCCCCAAGCGATTCCGGCTGTGCAGCCCTCATCCTGTGTGTGTGGCTGGTGTGTATAAAGTTCGCAAGCTCTTTTAAGGCCTGTGGCAGTGGAAAGCTGAATCAGCAGCAGCAAAAGCCTTTTGGCCATTGTAAAGGGGCACTGCCAGCGGGTAGAACAGCTCTTTGCTTCAGCAGGCGGTCCCGTATGCTCCTTACGGATTCTCTCTCCCAACTGTAGTTGCTGGACCCCCTGGTGTGGGCATTGTTGATTAGGCGTGTGCTTTTCGCGATCCTGCTGCTCGCCTTTAGTGCTAAACTGTGCACCAGTCTCCAAAAGCTGCAGGATGAGGCACAACCCAGAGCGGCGCGCACTCACGCCGCAACGCCGTAGCTCCTCATCAAAAAACGTCTCTTGCCTCTGTTGCTGCATTGTCCGTTCGGACTGCTGCTGCCAGCAAAGGAAAGAATACAGCTGCTGCTGCACAAGAAACTCCATAATGGCAGCTGCCGTACGGGAAGCAGCAGGGAGCAGGGCTGCAGCTCTAGACGAGGCTTCAAGAAGCAGCAACAGTGCGGGCACCAGACTTAGCAACCCTGGTGTACCTGGTGCTTCTGGACTGCTCCCCTCCAGAGCTATAAAGGGCCTCCCTTTGCAGCAGCAGAAGCTTCCGGAGGGCAGTCCACCCAAATTCTTCACAGCATCAGCAGTCTCTGCTGCGCCGGCTGCAGCCAGCTTCTCAACAGCGACCAAAAGACGATGAAGCAGTATAGCACACTCGCAGTCCTCCAGAACGCGTGGTTGGCTAGTTTGGTGCTGGGGCTTCTGTGCTCGTTTCTGTGCGACTTCCGCTGCTTGCTGCAGCCTGTTCCCCATCCAAGGAAGCAAAAGTCCATGAGCAGTTGCAGTGACTGAATGCCACAGAAGCGGATGCTGGAGGTCTCCGGAATACGCGACTGCACGTGAAGCTCGCTCACCTGCAGTGAGGTCACTTTCGGAAGATACAGGGCTCATTGAATGGCTTCCAAACTCACAATTACATACATTATCAGAAGAAAAGGGGGCAAGGAAACCCTCAAGGGATGAATTATTTCCCTTCAAGGAACTAAGGGCCCCCTTCTGGGCTTCAAACACCTGAAGGGCGAATGCGAGTGGGGCCCGTATGTCTCTCAGGGCTGTGAGCACTGAAGAGGACTTTTTAGTGTGCTGAAGAGGCTGCTTGTTGACCTGATTTTCCTGATGTTCTTGCTGCTTGTGCTGGTGACGCTGTCGGACTTCATCGATTAGCCCTTGCAAGAGAGTTTGTGCTGCTGCTTCGTCTCCTCTTTGAAAGGCCGCCTCGGTGGCAGCTCCCCATGTGTTTTCTCCCATTCCTTGGGCCATTACGACATAGGATGGGCCGTAGCGATTAGTCCCCTAGGAGTAGCTGGTATGTGCGATGCTGCTGTCGTCACAGGCTTTACTGTGAGCCCTTACGCTTCTCTAGAGCTCATCGGGGACATTGAGTAAGCGATTGCAGTTAAGAACCAAGAATAAAGCATATTTTTACACCACAAGGATTGTCGCTGAGAGTTTTTCGATCTATGATGTTCCCTGAGCGTTGGCAGTAGCGGTTGAAGATAGTGGCACAAAGAGGAGACAGAGGGGACACGCGCACACTGGACATCAGTAGGCACTTATAAGTAGCGGATAGAAGATTTATGAATGCCTTTAGGCAGTCAATCGGCTTTCCTCGTGCTGCCAATCCTGCTGCTGCTCGCGTAGCAGCGGCAGGAGTTCGTCGAGTACCAGGTGGAGGGATCTGTTTGTAATACGGCATTCCGCCAAGAAGGGACTTCCCTTTCATCAAGCCCACTATATGCCTAAACTACCAAAATGATTAAAGACTGGACGATCACAACGTGGAAGCAAATTGCGTCTATGGAAAGGGCGACCGGGGCGGGGCTGGCCAGCGGTGACCCCACTGGAAGACACCCCGACAAGAAGCAGACGGTATGCCTGTAAGTGCCTCTGTTTCACGTTTATTCTCTCTTATTTTTGTATTTTTAAAGGGCCAATCTGCTCAATGCGGCTAATTAATTTATGGTTTTTGGAAGGCCAAGACGGCGCAAGACCTTTTAGCTGTACCATCGTAGGAACTAGCAATGTATGCGGTCCACATCACGAGGACATGTTGTTAATGCTCTAGCTGTTGGCGTATTGACAAGTGTGTACAGAGCTATTTATGAGGCTTTCAGAGTGGACAGGTGCTCCAGAGGCCTTGGCTTTGGGGCAGTGATTTTGTTTGTCTCAGAACTCACTGGAGCACATGTCACAGCACTGTCTCCCCTGAGGTACCATGCTATTTCTGTACAGCCAAAACGACAATAGCCTGCAGGCGCAAACATGTCAAGTCTACTCATTCCCAACGCATAGTATTGCACAGCACGAGCAGTGCTGCAGCTAGTAACGAATATCAAAGTTGCATCCAAAGCCTCCATGGAAAGACGCACAACACCAGACTCAATATAAGGTCAGCATGAGATTATTGAGTGCTTTCAAAGAACTCCCCCACTCCCTGTGGTCTTCTTTTTCAGCTTTCGACAAGACCGGAGAGGGACAGCTAAAATGCAGCGGGTGAAGCTAGATTCCAACACTTTCTACATTATAACTTGTTTTAACATACGAATTGGCGAGCAACTGACTAATAAGTTTGCCTGTCATACATCTAATTCGTTACAGAGTACCGATACATCAAAGCAGTATGATGTGTGCTCGTGCCCTAGATGCTCAACTACCTGTGACTGCTCCGAGTGCTTAAACGGCGCAGCTACGCATACCGTAGCTCTCCCTCTCACTGCAGATCGGAAAATCGGGAAAGTGAGAAGAGAAATAGATGGAGTTCCTTCAAAAAAAATTTGATAGGAAATTTTCATTTTTTATTGTGTTTGTAATCTGCAATTACGTCTCTCCCCACAGACACCTCTGAAGGAGCGTTGCACTTGGTAGCGCCGCACAATTCGATGCAGCTTTAGCCCTATCATCCACAGGTCCTCAATGCAGTAAAATATCAGGATTAATTCATTAGTTACATGATTTCGATTGACCTATTTGATGATTCAATGCCGGAGAAATCCTTTTAGAGATGCAGAAAGTTGTTGGCAACATGCCTGGTGGGGTGGCATACGGTGGCCTGCAGGACGATATGTGCGCAGTAGCCACAACAGCTGGTAACAGGGCACACTCGATAGCTAAGAACATGTGCAGGGATGCGTCGATAAGGTGATGCCTACCAGAAAGATATGGCGGCCCGAAGAAAGGGCAAGTACTTGACGATTTTGTCAGCCGGTTGAAGATGAACTTCGCTTTGTATCCTAGACCTGAAGAAATACAAGTGCTAATGACGAATAGTTATATCAAGAGAGTAGCTCAATGCTGCCCTTATTCATGCAGAGGAAGTCGTCTGCCTGCAAAGATTATTGCAGTTCACTCATCATTCAAACCCTGGTCCATTGGTTCATCTCGAGATCGACTGAACAAATTTTGATAGGAGTTTTAAAGAAACTGCAAAATTTCCAGCAGTGAAACCTATTTATAGAGCTTTTTTCGGGCACAATGATAGTTTGGGTTGCAAAAGTCCCAACGTAGACGAAAAGCAGCTCTATCGGTGGCTACTCTCATGCCTATGTGTAGCGTTTTGCGAGGTCGTCGTACAATGAGCATTCATTCAGCAGCTTAACGATTGCTAGGTGGCGCTGTCAAAATAATGGACTCTTGATGTATCAACACCCAATAAGCGGTAGGCCCTCACCCTCAGCTGAAAAGGAGCAGACAAATGGGATGTAGAACTTATGGCTATCGGGATTGTGCCATTAAGCCCTAGTCTACAGTGTATGGCGGATGGGCTATAAAGCGAGAAGAAACCCATTTTCGTATGCAGCCCCAGATGGCGTCCAGCAGCGTACCTGCCTTTCTGTAGGAGTAGGAAACTAGAATTTATGTTCCGGAACTGAGAACGCATACAAAAAGCCGAAGATCTTGAGCAGCGGAGCTATGCCTAGCCGAAACAGGCTTCTTGGAGAATACAGAAGACACATCAGATAAACAGCAAGCCCCCTACCGAGGCTGCAGCGCATCGAAGGGGGCTACAAAAGATCGAGCAGTCGTTAAGAGCCCACCAGAGAGCCAATGCTGCGCTGATTTACGCTCATAACAAAATGCTCGAAAGAAAGTGCCGCTACTCGACACTAAATGTGAAGCTGGTATGATATCCGAGGAAACGGCGCAGATGGGCAATCTGCTTGCCCGTTCGTGAGCACCGGCCCCAATGCTCAAGTTAGCTGAGGGGCGGAAGGACGAAATTACTGGCAAGGCTGCGGCGCCCACGCGCCGTTCAAGTCCCTGTTGGGCCCTATCAGCATGGCTGTGGCTTCTATGTTGGACAGGCCCTCCATGGCTTGATCCAGGGCATGCGAAGGGTGACTCAGGGGAAGGCGTGCATGCAGCCACAGCTGCGCGCAGTAAGATTTAGTGTGCTAGAAAGAGCTGAGAAGCAGCAGCTTTCAGTACTCTCAACAGCGCGTACTTTATCGATGATGAGCGAGATAGAGTCGATGCCGTAGTGAGACAGCGTCTTCAGGCTTGCGTCATTGCAGGAAAGTAGGAGAAAACGGTTCTGAGCGTGTATTTGGAACACGTTCATCACGAATGATGCGACTGAAGGTTTAGCTGAGGAACAGGAGGGACCGGCAATTATCAGGGAGTTCGCGAATGGATTAGTTGATGAAGAGTTGTGAGCAGGCTGCCCAATTGCTATTCATCCAGCGCACCATTTTGAGTTAATTTTCGTATCAGCACCAAGCTTTGTTCCACTGTATTGGAAGCACTGTCACAGTGGAGAGGCGTTTGAGCGTCAGGAGCATAATATGATGGATAGGGCAGCGTGCGGGAATCGACCAGCACCTATGTCCACACACGGGTGTAGGTGCCAGAAGATAGAGAAGGTGGCACCTGCGTGTGAACATTTGGCCTTTGAACAAGAAGACTGTGGATGAGAAGCTCTTGATGTGCCATATTGGTAGACTACTTGGCAGCCTACACGACCAACATTTGGATAGTTGATTTCATATACCCCTTCTAAGAAATCCCCATTCACTCAGACAGAAGGCACAAATTGTTGGTGGCTGGCCCTCACTCGCAAGTTCCAGTGTACATGCACGGCGTTTGGACTTTTTAGTGAGTCTTGTGGACTGCATTAAAAAGTACTGGGGAGCTTTGCGAAGACAGGAGGGAGGGGCCGATGGGAGTCTTTCTGGAAGAGTTCTAAGTGTCTAGCCGAAACGTTCAGGAGCGCCTACAGCACCTTACGACACGCGATTTGGCTGGCGCGGGGCACGTGGTGGTAGGTGATTGCACTCAAGTTTTTGCTTTTTCACGGAAACACTCAGATTTTTGAAATTTCATGGTTTGGTTAGAGCGGTTGAGGCAGATCTGGCATCAATTGAAGCGAACAAGCCTGAGTTTACCGAAGGAAGTTCAGACGCTCTACTGGTATGCATCGCATTTCCCTGTGTGTTCGTGGGCTTGCTTGGACCGCCTTTCTCTGACGAAATCTACTCAAGACAATGCAATCACCTATCGGTGGTGAGGAGACTGATGCGGCAGCAAGGAAGTACATCAGAGCCCATACGGCTCCTGTTCTCGCACTGCTCAATTATGAGCATCAACACTTCATAACAACGGATGCTAGTGACGTAGAGGTAAGTGGTATTGGAAGATGCGCAGCATCCTGAAAATTAAGACAGCAGATTATCGCTTGCTATTTTGCTCGCTTCATTGAAACCAAGACCGCGCTATCCAATTGGGCAAAACGAAGTCCATGTGGTGCAGTGGAGTGTGAAAAGCGTTCCGACACTATTTATATGAGCATGTTTACCATCAAGATAGGCTACCAGTCCTTATTACATCTTAGAACCTATTTTACTATAAACGATAACTCCAGAGGTGTTCGCTGGTTTGGGTGCATCAAGCAGCACAACTTTACAATGTAATATGTGAAGTACATTGCCAATGTGGTCGCTGATGCGCTCATACGACCACCCAAAGCTCCATGTTCGTGCAGCGCACCCGCTTTTGTCTGTAATGGTTCAAAGTTTCCACCAAAGATGTGTGCAGCTTTCGCTTTTGATATTCGTGCATTCCCTATTATTGCCAGAATCCAGTACGGCGAAAGGTCACTTCTACTTCAGCGATGACCTCCTGTGACTCAAAAATAGAATGTGAACCTCTTCGTTCGTACATTAAGAACTCTATCCAGCGCTCTACTGCGTAATACACGTGAACATGGTCATTCAGGCCATAAAGGGATTTAAATAACAGCATAAAACCGTCTACAATCTCTCTGATGACTTGGAATGTGCTCTCCCAAGGAGAATGCACTCTCATGCCCAGATTATCAGCAGCCCAAATCTGCACAAATATCGTAAAAGTTACTGTCTTGCAACGCAGTCAAGGTCTTGGAAGGATTTGAACTGATCTAACTCTGGGCTTCATGTTGGGACTGCTGGAGGTCAGCTTTCACAACGGCATCCACGTCGTTGCTTACAGACTTGGCAAATATGCCTATTCTCTGCCTGGTTGTTGGTGTCTCACGTCTGGATTTCTATGAAGTATCGTCACTACTAAGAGTTCAAAGTTCATCTGTGCATTCCGGCTTGCCTTCATGATGCATCTTTATAATCAGTGTCTTCTCACCACTGCGAACCCCCGTGAAGCAGATGGAGAAACCGAACCCACAATCTGCACTAATCTGCAATGTCGGTGACTATGCGCCGACAAAAATTCCAACTGCTCTGCTGCGTTTTCCTATGAATGCTGAGTGGGTTAATAATCTGACAGTGCGTTCGTCTGCTCGTTGCTCGCCCACATCTGTGGTCTACACCAAGAATCCCCCCTCCGATGTGGCGTTGCATATGCCGTTCCGAGGTCAGCGACCTATCCTAATGGCTGGATTTAGAGGAGATCTGGCAGGTGCTCGCTAATATATGCGCCGTGTTCGAGCGAGACAAGCATGTACTTCTAATAAGCGGCGGTCGCCTGTGTGTTTCAAGCGTGGGGCCTTGGTCGTGGTGTATCGGCAGGCGCTTAGAAGGTGCACTAGAGGATGACCAGATGAAGCATTTTATCATCCAGTGTTCAGTACCGTTTGCGTTGTTTCCACGAGCCAATGTTCATTCTCACTCTATCGATTTTCTTAGAAGCTAGTAGTGCCACAGAACTATCAACGCTGGCGGCCTGAAGAACATTTAGAACTCGCCAATTCACTTGCACACTTTGCTGCACAAGCTACTAAGCGAATGCCAAGGACCCACATAGAGCCGTAGAGGTGCCAGACTCTTTGACTTGAGCGCCGATGACACACTGGAAGAAAGTCTCTGGCGCAGTCGGGTTCCCCGACCTCACTGGTTGACCGAGGAGAAATTTTGGGCTTCGTTGTCTGTGAAATGTTTTGCAGGTCTGCTTGCCTCACAACACTAGTCTCGGTGGACGGTATATTCGCGTTTCTTGGTAGTTGCCCTCTCCCAGCGCATGCTCAGCCCTGAATAGCTACCTCAGTAATTGGATGCTGCCTCGAAGCTCTAATAATTATCAAGACGTTTTCTACACTTGATTCCATGCGCAGGCACTCTCACGTATGTTGTCTCTAGCTCCCTTTTTGTGCCTTTTCAGGGGTTTTGCAATTCGGTATGCTGCATGAGACGGATGTATTTGAAGGCAGACATTGATCCATAAGGCGCGAAGGCACCGACGAAATACTCTTTATTTTCATTTTTACTGTACAACCGTTACTTGTCTTCTGTTTTCTCGCTATAAAAGGCTAACACTTCAGCGCTTTGAAGACTGCGAGACATCGTGCCGCCGCGGCCGTGTTGGTTTAGTTCCTCGGTCGCTGTTGGCTAGGAAGTGCGCCTTTCCTCCCGCAGATTTTGCCTCGTTTCGGTGATGAGCACTGAATTTTTATCAATCGCATTGTTTTCGCGTTTATCTACGTGAAAAGTGGCGATAAAGCAGAGAGTCTTTTGCTGAACTGCAGTGGTACATGTGTGGAACACGAGGAGGGTGCGTTCTAATACAGGGAGCGAGGAGGAGGATGAAAATATAATGAGCGAGTTAAAGAAAGATTAAAAGATGTAGCTGCGCGGACCGTAGCTCTCCCATTTCCCTCAGCCAAATGCTATTCACCTTACTACTTATGCCAAAAATAAGAATTAGGGGAAATGGACCCATTGATTCGGCTTTCGTTTATCTAATTAATCGCAGAGGACTTTAAGCTTGATAACAAACGCGCGATGCTCTGTATTTGTGCGCCCGATGCAATGCCGTGCTAGCTGTAAATGCTCAGAGTGCTGAGAGGATGGAGCGAAACTCACCGTATCTGCCCCTCTTCCCCCATGTCAAAAGCCCGGAGGGACACAAGCAGGGGAAGGGTGCAGTTATACAGAGAAGCAGTCTACAGCTGGATCTCGAGCTAAGTGTCTCCCCTCGGACAAGTTAGATAGAGCGTTGCGTGCATGGAGTGTTTGAACTGCAGTGCTCCCTGCAGGCAGACGACTTCCTCTGCATGGAGTCGCATTGAAGTACTTCTTTCTCCAATGAACATGCCACCAAGTGCCTTTTTTTCTTTTTAGCCCTAGGATACAAAGCGAGGCACGTCTTCACACGGCTGATGGAATTTCAAGTGCTTTCCCTTCCTTCGGGCCGTCATACTTTTCTGGTCGACTTCATCTCATCGACACATTCCTATATATTTACTCGGCTCACATATTGTGCGTTTTAAAGAGCTATTGCGCTACTGCGTTCACATCGGCCTGCAGGTAAGCATATGCCATCCCGACAGGCACCGTGCCACCAACTGCTTGCTAAAAGTTTTTCCAGCTCTGAATTGCCAACTAGTTTGAAACCAGACAGCTATTGAGGGAAACTCGAAGTTCCACTGCATTCAAGACCACTGTATACTAGGAGACAAGCTGCATCGCATTATGCAGGGCTGTTAACTGCAACGATGCATCTAGGTCTCCGTAGGGAAATACCTGCATCCAGACACAGCTAAGAATTGAAAGAAGGCTCCCGTAATTGTTTCGTGGAAGTTCTGCTTCCTTCCCCTATTCCCGCCTCCCCGAGTTCCTGACATGCAAGGAGAAGAAAAATTACGTTTCGCGTAGATGCATTATTTAGGCACTCCGGGCGTTCACAGGTAATTGCACATGGCAGATACCGCACACTCACATATTGCCTTCTTCTATGGAAATTACAGCACTTTGCAACAAAGAAACGACATGCAAACTAATTTGGTCAGTTCCTATTTGTTGTGCCACTGGAAGTAGCAAGATAGGAAGTATTGGACTGAGCCCTCTACGGATGGAATTCGTGAGCAGCGCTCTCATAGCACTGCAATCGCAGCGTGGTTAATGCAGAAATACACAGCCCAAAATCTAGTACAGTGGAGCCAAGCCTGATCTGAAACATGTGAAAAAATCATTAAGCCATATACTCATCGGAAAAAATAGTATTTAATAGATCATAGTCGCACCATCAGCCGATCAGTTGCACGGCCTGCTAAAGCTCCGCGTAGTGCTTCATGCAGCCTGAACACGCGCGTGACGATGAGTCGTAACACTCAGCTCTACAAAGTCCCAGAAGACAGGCATGCCACAAATCTCCGCTAGATTTCTACGGAGGGCAAAACTGAACCATACCGTTCCCCTGTGGCAAGTTATCGGGACACTAGGGTGAGTATTGAGCTTGTACTGAGCTCCAGAAACTGAATGATTGGAACTGAATCCTAGATAATTGCGACATAGTTGAAGAACCAGCTATAGGGCTGGTTGTTGGACGTTTGGGGCTGCTAGACCCAAAGCCATCCAGTTCAGACCCCTTTTCCTGCCGTAAAAGCCCGAAAAAATTAGCGGTCAGCATTGTTGAGTCAAGATATAAAGCCTTTTTGTGCCGTATTTCTGCAGAAAAGTTTCTTGGCTTGAAAGCCCCGAACTGGCCGACGCATGCCTCAACTTCTAGGCCTTCTGATTAACCGTTGCTTTGGTGTCATGGCATTCGAACAAATAAGGGAGTTGGCCATGACTGCTTTGCCGCCTTTTACCGGCACGGATAGCCTACACACACCTCGGCTCTTTTCACAACTCCCTGACGCTGGCCTGCTCCCCTATCTTTCATTGCACACTGTTTGATTCGGAGTGCTTGGTCTGACTAGCAACAACAGCAATAGGGGAGGCGGCGAACACAGCAACTTCTATGGCAGAATCGTTACTGGTGGAAGCAGTACTAGTATCAGCATCGAAAACTGCAGCAGCGGAGTCAGCCATAGAAACACTTGCAACATCAAGAGCAGCAGCAGCGGATGCAGCTGCTGCAAGGGTTTAGATGCAGCGGCTCGGGCCTTTAGGATCTGAGGACAAGGAAGACGGGAGGCATAGTGTGTCTCCCTCCAGCAGACAAAGCAGGCAGAGACGCGTGGCTGCCGCTGTCTTCTCTCCCCTGTCTTCCGACGACGTACATCCCTCCAATATTCCCGCTAGTTCATCATCCGGGCACTTGATTCAAACGCAAGTCGTTGCGGTAACAGAAGCGGCAGTTGTTGCTGCGTCAGCTGCCGCAACAGCAGCAGCAGCAGCAGTAGGTATGCTGCGGAGGAAGCGTTGGCTAGTGGCCCTTCTGTTGCTTGGGGCTCTCCTATTTGTGCTGGTAGTGCTCTGGCTTTTTCTCCAGACAGCGCAGGAGACGCAGCAGCACCAACAGAAGCAGTTGTCAGACGCATCTCCCCGCGGCACTTTCACTTCTCCCTGGCAGCGAGACGATGCAGCAGCAGGAGATGCAGATGTGTCTATGGCAGCTGCAAAAGAGCCAACATCGGGCTCATCTGGAGCAGGGGTTGCTGAAGCAGCGGCACTAGGGGGCCGCCGCAAGGCTCCCCAAGGCACCTTTTTCGTGCAGCACTTGCCAGGATACACTGCAGCTGCTGCAATACCGTCAGCAGATCCAGCAGCAGTAGCAGCAGCCGCAGCAGGGGCAGCACGCCATGGAGGCAACTATGAGTACCTGCTGTCTTGCCCGCTGTCTGCATCTTCGGCAGCGCTGGCAGCAGGGCCTACACAAGCAGCAGCAGCAACTGCTGGACCGCACCAGCAGGACTTGAAGGACGTTGCTCTTCCCGTTCCGTTTGCGACACCCCCTCCGCATCAGACGAAACTGCAGCAACAGCAGCAGTCTGTGCTTCTCTCCCTCGGCTCACGATCTGCACGGTTCCCCTCCTTCACGCCTGTCCCCGGTTCTGACCTCTTTTCCCCCGAGCAGCAGCAGCAGCTCCTGCTGAAACAGCTGGAGGCTGAAGGGTGGAGGGGCGAGGTGGGGGCACTTGCAGACTATAACAACGACATGCACGTGGACTTTATCTTCCTAGGGAGCAGTGCACACATTCCGCAATGCAGGTTCTTTAGAGCCAGGACCCACAATACGACCACCAGTACCACGGGCACAGTGCCCCCTGCTTTCGCTGACGCCGGCACAGAACAGCTTCCCTCTACCGAAGCAGCTCCGAGTGGCAGCAGCAGTGAGAGTAGCAATCCCATGAACAAGGATCACAGCATTAACGAAAGCAGCACCAATGGCAGCAGCCACTGCGGTAGCACCATATCTGTGTATGTATGGTCTCCCGAGTCGAGCAGTTTCCGTCATCAGGTGTCAGTACACCTGAAGGAGACCGTGGACAGCATCGTGGCCGTTGATTGGACTCAGGACGGCCGAATAGACATAATTGCCGTAACGCTGCCTCATGCTGGCACCGCTGCAGCAAGGGGCTCAGCTTCTACAGTTCAGAGAGTCTACGGACTCGTAGCATTTGTCCAGCGGCCTTCGGGTGCTCTGGAGCGAGTATGGGATAGCCAACAGTTCGTGCAGCAGCTGCTGCAGCACAGAAAGCTTCTCAGACAGGGCCAGCATCAGCAGCAACCGGATATCGGGATGCCGGAAGCGGCTGTTCCTGAGGATTTGCTGGGACCTGGGCATGATGATGAGAGAGCAGGAACAAGCACAGGGGGTACACTTGAGAATGGAGAAGATTCAGCTGCGTCTCCTCCCGTCGAGGACTCTGCGGTAGATGCTGTGGGGGTTGCTGCTTTTGCATTTGGGGCTGGCAGGCTACACGCACGCAGTGACGAAGCAACAGCCGAGGCGACCACAGAGGCAGCACGCAGAGCCACAGGAGTGTTCGTAGAAGGCTATCCAAGCAGTACAGCAGTCTTCGAGCCTCTCTCTTCGTCTGCAGCTGCTGTGGCGGATTATATTACAGCTGATATGACAGACGAGGAGCTGGCGGACTGCGGCCTTACAGGAATTCAGCCGCTTGTGGCCGATCTCACCTTCGACCATTTCCCTGACTTGCTGGTTCAAACAGCGCCGAGAAGCGTGAACGGCAGCAGCAGCCATGGGGGCAAGGACGATGGCGTGTTTCGGTTCTTTTGGGTAAACCTCGCGAGCCAAGGAAAAGAAGGTTTCGCACCCCGCAAGTGGTCTTCTGCCTCTGATTTGTTTAAAAGGGCAGGCACTACGGATACACCTGAGTTAACAGATCCACAGCAGCAGCAACAGATGGACAACATCATTCCCAACCCCCACAGCAGCGCGATTGCAGATATCGATGGGGACTGCCGCGCTGATTTGCTTCTGGTAGGGTTGTGTATGTTAGGAATATTGGGGAAAGTGTTACTACTGCTAAAACGGATTTGCTGTGGATTAAGGGGTTCTACTGGTACTTGACTTTTGAGCAGGTTTGGGGTTTGCTATGGTGTCCGGACAGACTGTGCAGCTTCCGGGGTCCTCCTCCTTGCATATTGAAATCTGGCTGAGTCGATTCGACGGAACGAACGCCAAATGGAAGAGACACACGGAAGATATCGCGCTGCCCCCTGGAGCGGGACAATTCGTCCTCGCAGACTTCGATGCAGATGGTGAGCCACGACACTTTGAAGCATGTGGCATGGGCATACAGTGCCTGGCATTGCGTGTTGGGTTGACAGGGGGTGGTCAGGGGCTTTCGGGGCTTGGGATTGGGTCTGCGTGTTTAAATATTGAGGCAAGGGCTAAGAGATTACGGCATGAAGATTTGAAATCGGTATATCGCTTTCTGGCTTTCGGGCTTTTGTTTTAAGGTACCTTGGATGTCCTTGTACCGGTCTGCGAGAAGAATGAAGAAGGCGTTTGTATTAAGGGTGACGCTTTGGTTATGCTTAGTGAGTCTACCTTATTTCAAGGCTTTTTCTTCCCTAGTGCTTTGGTGTCGATGTGTGTGTGTGTACGTAAGACAGCATATGGGCTGTAGGTACACACACTGCAATGGGGGGATAAATCTCTTCGATAGTTTGGGTGCAATACACTCTGTGTGCAAAGGATAACTCAATCCTAATAAAAGCCTGATGTATGTGAAGGTTTTCTCTGCAGCCAATTCTCAACCCCGCCTATGTGGTTCGTTCTGGTGGACCTCGCGGACAGTCGAGAATTGCCGTCGGCCGTTCGAACTGTGTGACCCGAATGAGGACTTCTCAGTTGCTCATTGTAAGTGCAAACAAGCCATGTGCCTGCCTGAAGCATCAATGCAGCGGCGCTAGACATTGCCTCCAGTTATTGGTTGTACGACATATGTATCTTTCACATATGTCTTTTTCTGGCCTTGCAGACGATAGTGAAAAGGCCACCAAGTCTTTTCTTGATGATGACAGCACAATTCATTTTTTTGGGGACTCTGCAAAGCCTCCGACTTTGAGCGTAAGGGCAGTTTACTGCTTCCTGTTTTCGGAAAAGTTCTTATTCTTGCTACAGGACTAGTCAGTAACATGTCTTTGTTATTATACAACTTCCGAGAACCTAGAAGTCCTCTGTTGTCTCTCGGTACCATTCTGCTCTCATGTACACTGTGTGCGTCTGTTGTCGCTCAGGTTGGAGACGTCGATGGGGATGGGTTTGCTGACGTGGCACTTGTGGCGGTGAAGGAGGGAGGAATCAGGGCAGCCCGCATTTACAGGAATGTTCCTGCTGATAGCAAGGCAAGAAACGGCAGACAAAGGTTTCACGAATATTTTTTAGATCATATGGCTTAGAGTCCAGTTCAGGAATGGGGCTGTTTTTGACGTTGGGTCAATCCAGAATGGAAAGGCTGTTCTCCTAGACATCAAAGCATGACAGTATGGCCTTTACTATTCACAATCCATGTGGGTTAACACGTTAGTATTCAGAGGGAATAGCCTAATGCACTGGGTTGGGTGTCCTTATATGTCTTCTCAGAATGTAACAGTGCGGTATTTCCAGCTGGTGGCAGAGTTTGTGGCGACGGTTGACGGGGAGACTTTGCACTGCAACCGAGTCGCTTTCTTCGACTTCCGAGAAAAGGTTAGGAGTGTACTTGTAGTTTAACAGTACATTGCAGCCAGGCAGCAGCTTGTGGCAACTCAGTGGGCATTTTCTCCAACTGTTACTGAGTAGAGTTTCTTTCTTATATCCTGTGATTTCACATGCGGAATCACGCACGTATATGGAGTATCCATTGAATTTTTTGTGGTGTAGTAACTGCGAAGTTCGTCTCTATCCACAGCGCACTGTCATCTTTTTGGTGCTTGATTTATTTGTGGGTGTGCCTAATGTAACGGAATCTGAGCGAAAAGCTCCTTACTCTTTTTTCCGTCTCGAAATGCTCTCCTTCATATATGCATATTCGTTTTTTTTATGTCTGTAAAATGCAGGGGGCTCTGGATCTCGTCTGTCAGGGCCAGCCGAAGTCATCGTCTTCCGCCTCCGGCCCCTTTGCCACTATGCGTACTTACATGCGGCCAGTGGAGACGGCGGCAGACTCTCTCTTCTTCAAAGCCACCTCGCTAAACGGGGCATGCCCCTTCTCCTTCTGCACCCGTCCTACCCTGTCATCGCTCTCTGATGTACAGACGACGGCACCCACCACCCTCAACTACGACAGG
The DNA here is from genome assembly GCF_002999335.1 of Cyclospora cayetanensis. NCBI lineage: Eukaryota > Apicomplexa > Conoidasida > Eucoccidiorida > Eimeriidae > Cyclospora > Cyclospora cayetanensis. The sequence goes on along the minus strand of NW_020312678.1, from coordinate 34,155 downwards.
GGCACCAACAACAACATTTACGCTGTACCCGATAGCACAGAAGGCGGACCTAAGAAAACAGCGGCCAAGCCTTTCTCCCTGCAGATGGTGCCAGATATGCCGCCACCTTATGGTGCAGCAGCTGTCGGTGAGTGCTGGTTTTGGTTCTCAAGCTTAGCGTTTCTTATCTAGTCATGCGTGCAGGAAAAATATTTGAGAACAGCCACCGGTTGTCATAACTTTAAGGTAGTCCGGTACTTTGGCTTTTGTTTTTGTTTTCCTCCAGGTGCCACATTTAAATTGACAGTGACGGATCTTAATGGCACCAAAACGCCGCGTGTTGGTACGCTACAGCGGAGCTACGGTTCTGGGTTTAGTGGCTGAATTTAATGGGATTCAAATTAAGACTTTGGGGTTGTTGACAGGGGATGCATAGATTTAGATACGGGGTTTGGGGCAATGCGCCTGTCTTGTAGAAAGAAACCACGAAAATGTATGTGGGAGTGCTACTTTTTCTAAGGGGTTCTTGGCTTATATCTTCGGAAAGTGAGTATTCGTTGTTCACTCTATTCTGCGTGTTTCCCTGCTTGTATGTTCTGTCTCAGGAGCACAAATGGCACAGAGTGCACACGCACCGCTATCTCTTCCCTTTGAGCTTTTCGGCTTAGGACAAACCAACAACTATGTTGAGGAGTTCTTTGTTGGGTTACCGCTGGCTCAGTTGGTGCGTTGCTGTAAGGTAGTGATATAGAGTTAAAAGTAGCTGACCTCGCGCGCAATAAAAGTTTAAATGAGTTACAATAATTAAAAGGAAAATGGTCGTAATTAGATAAACAGTCATTCTTGGAGCGTAATAATGATTGCTCTTCTGTTTTGTGCTGCGCTAACATAGGCGGCGTATAGCATGTGGGTCTCTCTCATTCCAAACTCCCAAGTTATAGTGATGCCGTACCCCTTGGAAAAGCCCAAGTCATGGCAGCTTGAGCTCTCTGTACACCCCAGTTGCAGCTTCGCCAATATTTTGATTGTAAGCTGCTTTAAGCTCGAAGCCATTTTTCCACCATGTAGTCCCCCTTGCTACCCAATTTCGAAGAGGTTGGCGTGTTCGACAGTGCAATCGGTTATCTGTGGAAGCCCCTTTTCCGTCGATATCTTGCTCTGCGTTATGATTAAAATGGCCAAGTGCACCAGGATTTCCTTCGCGGGGTGGGAAGTTGCACGAAAAAATGCCCTTTTCTATTGCGCTTCGTTCATTCAGACTACGCTCGTTTGCCTCCTGTTGGTCGCCTTGGTCATCTTTATCCTCGACAGAAAAGAGAAGGTATGAAAACCCCGAATTTAAAAATCCTAAACTGTGCCTTCCCCAAAACCAGATTAATTCATGGGGTGTCCAGCGCACTGTGAGAATGCTTTTAAAAATAGGGCCCTTCAAAGTTTTCTAAGCAAGCGGAATTTAGCTTTGCGTCTCTATTTGTTCTGAGCTTCCGGTGATACTATGTAGCAGAGTGTGTCCATTGGTCTGCGTCATCCGAATTGTGCATTATGCCTGCACAAAGCCAGGGCACTGCATGTATGCACATGTATCAGGGCTTTATGTCATGTTGTGGAGGGTGAAGAATGAAATAGAGGGTTGCCCTGGTGCTGCGATATTTTTAGGCTGAGGATTCGGAGCAGCAGAGAGGTTTTCGGAGTCATTTCATCGTCAGCTGACGAGCAGTACCTGTGTTTAACTTGTTCTCATTAAATTACTGACACTTTTTCCGAGTCCTGTTGTAGTTGTAGTCGAGGGCGGATCTGCCCATTCTGCAACTCTGCCACTTTAGGTCAGCCTCGAAAAAAGGGCCAAATAGCAGTTGGTGATGCACGATTAGAGGGGATCAGCAGCTACATTCTCAGCTTCGGGTTTTGGTGACATGCCCAGATTTTGTGATCTTGCACTGGGTCACACCTCAGCCACTTTGAGATAGTGCAGAAAACTGCAAACGGTGATCGGGTATAAGTTTAAAAACTCCAGCCCCTTCAAAACTCACCACGTACGTTTAAACCTGGTGCCAGAGTCCCAAAGCGTTATCTCTACAACGTAGCGATGAACCCCACCCAAGAGGCAAACGAAGACATTCGTGACAAAACGCATTCAACAGGTGCATGAGCCTTTTTCTCTTTCTATCACAATAGGCAAGTGCCCTCTTTGTTTCGCTGTACAACTGGTTGTGTACTTCACTGATAATCGGCCGAAAACAAAGCGAGATGCGCAGCGATTCACTGTGATGATATGAGCATCCGTGTAGAGGATTTCACATGCTTCACTGGCGGCCTCTTCCCGCCAAAGAATACCAGGGATTTGAGATACATTAGATATTCGCGTAGCAGATTGGTGCAGCGGTCTGCGGTCGACACACAATTGCTGGTTTGCACTCACGGTCGCTGCGGTGTGAATGCATCTCGGGAGGAAGTGGCGGTCCTTCTTGCATGAGGCCTGCTGTTGCGCACACTGCCCCCCAGTTCAGTCACTGTGGGGTAGAGAATAGTGGATTGTGTACTTCTCTATCTCCTGCGAAATCCTCCGCACGTTGGCAGTGATATGGGCAAGTACAGTGACACTGCGTTTTTTGCAGCTTTTCCGGTTGCGTACACACTATATGTGTATATTCACTGCTATAGCCGTGCAGAGCACCACAGGAAAAGTTGTGCGGGCATCCATTAACTTTTTCGCCCAAAAACGCTATTCCAGGTGAAGCCACTAGCCCTCAACCTGGGCGATATGTACCTGCGAATACACCATAAACAATGATTTATTATGACTGTCTTTGCCCCCGCAGTTCTCCACTTTGTCCACCGAGTTGACAGGCGCATCTACCATCGCCGCGTTAGATAATTGTTGTGGGCGCTCTGTCAGCTCGTTGATTAGGTTCGCGATCACGAGCTTGCTGTTGCCAACATCACTGCTGCACAAGTAATTCCGTTCTACGGCCAGGTCCACATCAGCTTGTTGCTCTTACGCGTGCTTCGCTGCACCTGCCGCATTCCCCTGTATCCCGTCAAAAAATCTCTTTTTTTTCTGTGAGGGGCTCTATGTTCGGTCGAAATGGCTCAAGGTCTGCCTCCGCCTTCTGCATTAACGCACAGTCTCGCAGGCTCAGTACCGAGGTCCGTAGCTTCAACAAGTTTGTTAAACTGGACCTCGTAACTATTGAACAAGGCCTGGAGGTTATTGTTTCTCTTCCCAGCCCTTTATTAGCGGAATCATCAAGGTCCTCGAGTTACCGTTAAACACATTTACCCGGAAAATGTGCTATTTGTAATACTCAAAGGACAGCAACAAGTTCTCGCGAGTGCCCTTAAGTTGTCTTGTATAGTGCAGCTTCATGAATTTGGTGTTCAAGCAAGGCGAATTTTATAGAGCTTTCAGGTCACGAAAGGTCTTTGAAGCCAGCGGTGACGGATTCCGCTCTAGGTTCCTGCTTAGATGATTGTGCAAGCTTTATTCGTTCACAAGGGTCGTCACCCCGCTTTCGTGTGACGTCGAAATTTTTTGTTGGCAGAAAAGAGCATCCAGGGGTGCTTGACAGTAGTCACGTCGTGCTTGCTTCTGCAGAATAGTTTCCACCTCTTGTGAAAGGACGACTGATAGGGCGCCAGGAAACTGCTGTACCTTAATAACCGCCTGGTGACGCGCCGCTGCTCGGAGCTTCCTTAAAGTGCCTATCACTTACTGCAATACGCGTTCAAGTGCATGTCTCGCTAGGGACTTACCCCCCTTTAATTGTGCACCTAGGCACTATCTTAGGTGGGATGACGTAGGAACGAACATCCCATCTATCAGCAGCACCCTAGTGGACACACCATTAGCGATGGCCTAAGAGAGTCGTGTGGCCTCGGCAACACGACTCACTGTTGTGAGTTTCAAGAGAACCGCAGACTCGTCCTTAAGGTCTGATGGCGTCAGTCGGTGGCTCCCATGACCAGATATTTGCATACGCATCACCAAACGAATAAGGAAAATAGATACGAATATGAGAAAAACAAGAATTAACCGAAGCTTTGATTTTTATGACTGCCCTCCGATCATTTGTGGATGAAACGTTATTGGTGCGCTTTCCCAGTCGACTCCTTATCAGGGCTGTAAGTGCGCCCGAACATTTTGGCGCACGCTGTGGAAATGCCATCATATTGGGGCATCAGGCTGTATGTAAGCATGGCGTTGTCAATTTACCCATATTCCGTCGATTTCACAGTAACAACTTCCGGGATACGCTCCGTCTTTGGTATGGGATATGCCCCAATAACAGAGAAATTAGTTTGTAGCTGTTTCCTTGTTTCTCAAACCAGGGTGCTGCCTACTAGAGAAGCCAAAGAAGAGACGCAGCACCCCACGAACACACAAGTGAACGAACAAATATATGTGACAATGACTCTTAGATCAGTATCTTCAGAAAACTGCAGAAAGTAAAGACTCAAGCATCCTTGCCGTTCAGGTCTGCAGATGCACAAGGATCAAAAAAGCATACGCATCAAGGCACCACCGGATACACTTTTAGCCTGGCAGGCTGCTACGAATCGAGAAAAGCAGGTGCCAGTAATAGCTTATACGTATGCCTGCACCGCGAACATCCACCAGTTATTCCAAGTACAAGGAGACAGCTACAGAAGGTAACAAAAGGCGGGACTGCTCTCACAATGCTAGTGTTTGAGCGGCTAGTGCTAGTTTCTTCAGCAGTAGTGATCTCAACGCTTCAGGATGTGTTTTGTTCCTTCATTTATACCAAAGGACGGGGACTTGAGTGGTCGTCCACAAGCGAGTTGGCCACTTGAGTTGTATTAGCTCTGTTGAGTACCCTCTACAGAGGTACTATAACTGAACTTCCCACTGATCTAGTTTGTATACACTCCAATTTCGGCTGGAAGTTAACTGTACGATTAATCTTTTCTCATACCAGCACTGTTTCAAAGCATGTTTGACTCCTTACTTGAAGATATGCTATGTGCATATATGCAGCTCTCCTTGCATCGTGACTCCAAAACAAACGACATGCTTTCTGGTGTGTCAGGAAAAGGACCCCCAGCTCACAAAACGTAAATAAACATAAGAATGGCATATTGATGATTTCTCCAGTAAATGCGTGTTTGCCAAAAGAGCTTTTGCTTTCTTGTGGCGGTGCCCCAAAGAATTCTCGAAATGTGGGACGAAAAATTGCTGGGGTGAACGTAGCTGCAAACTGTAAGCACTACGAGCGTCAAAACACACAAGCTACCGCCACAAACTGCCTATCACAATCGCGTGGTTGCCTCACTCGAGCTTTGCAATACGTTCGCATGCACGGTTCATGAGTTTTCTGAATTTCTCGTTCGCTAAGGGTGGCTGCTGATTCCGGACCACTAGGCCCAGGCTTGAGTTGGGGAACAGCTCTTTCTGGTATGCTGTGGATGCGGAAAAGCAACGGGTAGAAAACACTACCGCTGTTCCACAAACCTACTCGACACGAATAAATGCTCAAGCCAAGCAGTTGGATGCGTGTGAACATGGAGTTGCAACTGCTCCAGAAGAGCGCAGTTGGTGCCCTCTATGTTTCCGCCTGCATCATGGTGGCTCGTAATCGTCAAATGGCGATTATTATATATTTGAAGGTCGTGAGTGCACACCAGAATGCACTAACAAAGCTCGGATCGCTATCAATAATGACACTTTTCGAGAGTGTGAGAAGCTTGCAGACACGAAATAGGAATTTTTGAGCGACCTTCAGAGGCGTGACAACGCTGGAGCAAGGCATGAAATAAGCTTGTCTGCTGTGCCTGTCGGCAGAAACGTGGGCTTTTTTCCTGGGTCTGGACTTTTGAAAGTACAGCAAAAAAGCACAGGGTCTAAAGCTCCCTGTAGGCACAGAAGGGCTTTGCAAAACAGCGGGTCCAGAAGAATTGGACGGTTTCAGTTGCTGACAATCTAAGCGACAGCGCAAACTGGTTTGCCGTGGGACTGATCTCAAGCCTCCATACAGACCGTGAGAGCTTTCCCACTCTAGCTTAGATCTCAACGTGGCTCTAGAGATCATGTTAATGTATTTTGCGCAGCGCTGCACTGCGGAGAGAAGGTACAGTGTACAATCGTCGGAGTCCGCATGATTTTTGAAGCCTCAGCAGGTCATCCTCAACGTTGTAGTGCTTCACATTATTGCCATTCTAGATGTTGGCAGAAGTAGCGGACGCATGAGTGCTAAAAGCATAGGACGCAAGCACATTCCTCAGAAACCGTGAAGCACCTCAGGAAGGCAAGTTCGTTTACCTTCTCTTCCCAGAATGGCTTGGAGTAGTTGCTGGATCCGGCTCAATTCCTGCACTTAAGAGACGGATTCACAAACACAATTGCTCGAATACACACCCGACGCTTGCACGTTTTCCTATATACAACGGACTCTCGCAAACATTAGCATACCACTGCTTTACTCGCGACAACCCAAATACTCGCTTTAGGTGCTCTTGAACCTTTCTGCTGAGTATTGAGAAGCCTTCCATGACACATCCCTCCAGGCTTTCATGATAGGCGCACAAATCTAGAGATGGGGTTTGATATTTTAGCTCCGTTGAGTCATTGGGCAGCCCAAATGGTATACATATACACAGGAAGATGCGGTGTAAGTGTGTGACGCGGTTAGCGCCTGTCTCCAGGTCGCAAGGTGATCTACAGTTAGGCGCTTGTGACATCACTTGTCAAGTGTACTACTGAACCATGTATACCATTAAGTAATATGCTAATGTGAGGCGTTGGCAACGTCTTGCTTCAAGTGATCATGCTCAGGGGATTCGAGGTAACGCATACGCCCCATCTTCTACTCCTTCCACTCTTTACAGGCATCAACACCCAATAAGGCGTCAAAAAGCTATTCTATTCTTGCACTTGGTCATTTTCCTACAAATCAGCTGCCCGTCCCAGAATTTCCTCTTCATGTCGTGGGGGCTTCCCATGCCGCGGAACATAGCATTAGGATGACCAGATCCATTGGTTCTGAATCTCTACTTGACTCTTCCTTCTCAGCCAAAGACGTCGTAGTTGCATTACTTTGCTTCTGAAAGCTCACCTGGTTTATTATGTGTGGAAGTTCCGCCGGCCGCTTGCTCAATCGCTGAGTCATTGCCCACCCTGAGATTGGCTGAAGTATCACCTTGGGTAGACACTAGATGAAACATGGATAGAGTAGCTGTTTGTCCACGCTCTGGCTTGTGCAAACCAAAGCCTCATACTTTTGACATAGTGAGTTATTGATAGCTTTCCCTTCTTAGGCAGTCATATTCATCCTAAGCTTGCTGTTGCGCTTGTCTTGCCGAACGCCCCACGAGTCAGGGCAGGTTTGAAGGCTTGAGCTGTAATAATCCCTGTGGGTATGAGATGTTTGCTGCAAGAATAGCCACGCTTAAATAATTGTTCCTCCGATTATTTCGCAAGTTGCGATCGGTTTTCTTTATCTCTGGAGTTATAGGCCTTAGTACACCTCCAACCGGCTGATTAAATATTTGCGTACTTACCCGTCCTTGGGGCCCCTGTCTTTTTCTGTCTGCATATCTTCATCAGCACATACTTACATGTTGTATCGGGGATGAGCCATGCCCCTTTGACAGCAGTGGAGCTACTGGATCCATACCGGCTTGGTGTAACGTCTAGGAGGGTTTATGCCGGCCCAACAGGCGTTGGGCCGTTTACTACTTCCAAGTCCAAACGATATATTTTTCAACTTTTGCAACGAAAAACAAATCATTTATCACTAAATGAATTGATCAAAACCATATACTTGTTTTAGGGACAGCCGAAATTCCACTGCATCGACAGCGAGTGGAGGAGTAAGGGAACAGCTGGTGTAAAGCGTGCGGTAAAACCATCTGTAACACTGCATCAGATGAATCCTTAGTGGTATGTTGCAGTCCAGACACAGTACAAGCCCACTGCAAAGCTATCGGAAAATTTTCAAAGGACCTCCGTCACTTCCCTTCCCGTGCCCTTCAGAGTTCCTGGCATAAGGGAAGTGCGACAGCTAGGATCCGCGTGTCTCTTCTCTTGAAGCACTTCGAGCATTTACAAGGAGTTGCACACAACATCTAACACATGCACACAACGCCGACTCGTGTTCTGTTGAGCTAGCGTATTCTGCAAATAAGTAGGATAGACTATCTAGGAAGACCACCTAACAATTTCACTGCTACGTATTAAGTAAATGTGACTGGTACAGGCAAAGCTGCCAAAGTGTAGGATTGCCTTTTACAATTGGGGTGGTCCTATATCCATAAAGCAGACATCAGGTGCGTCCACTATGTTGACTGGCGTCAAGGGCCACACCCCATGTGAATCCAATGGTCACAAGATTAAAATTATGAGGAGGTTGACAATCTAGTGAGATAGGTCTATGTCCTAACGCATCCCTTCTACTACGTGCAAGATCCTTTAAGCTAACTTGCTGCCACACTACTTGTTTTGTCTGCGGCGAAAACGTCCAGCCTCGTTTGCTGTATGAATATCACATCATCATACTCTTTTTGCCAGCCCGAGATATGCATATAAGTCATGCAGAGCCTCATCCATGAGTTTAGGAAAGCATTTCCAAGAATGCAAGGATCAAGAGCGTTGTTTGTATTACGATGGTACCATACAACAAAGCTTCATTTACTTACTCGCTTAGAGAATGAGCCCACTGTGTACTTTCTCTTTCAGAATATGGCTAGTTCCTGTGCTCTATGTTTCCATGTCCTCGCTCCATTCTAATGCTCAGAATGTCTGGAGGGCGCATCAATATGCCTACGTGTTAACCTCTTTTTCCTCCTGCTGAAATCGTGTATGGGGAGGATAAGCAGAGGTAGCAGCTTCTCTGAGATAATGCTGGATTATATTGTGTTAAGGCGTAATTTTGCCAGTAAAGGCTTCCTTATGGAGATCCTCAGATGTATAAACTCTAGGGACAGATAAGTGGTCTGACAAACAGCCCTGATTAAAAGGCTGTAAACGAGGTCAAGCACAAAGCCCCAGCTGCAAAAGCAGCGTGTGTATTTATTCTCCTGTAGTTCACTTCGGCTCATGTGCACATTTTTCCTCTGCTGCGCGGTTTCACGCTCTTGCATGCTTGGAAAGGGCCGATAGGTCGGCAACGCTTCCGCTGTCCTCCATGCAGTTATTCTAGACGGACCTGAACGGAGCAGGGGAGCACTTGTTTGGAGTGTGATGGGTAACGGGATGAGGGTCAATATAAAGATATAAGAAGCATGATAACCCTTCAACACTTTTCACTGGATTCGTTGAGCTTTTTGGAGAACTCTTGAAATAATTACCATTGGCTTTGGTCGGTCGTATATCTTATCCCTTGCAGAGTACTGTTAGCTCTGTACAACAAGATGCAATGCTGAGTTCATGTGCTAGATTCTAGGCTCAATTACTCGTGAACCTTTGGAGTGCTGAGAGGGTGCAACTACGTGCTCTCGTGTCGTAAATCTGCGGAGCGCAGGCAGGGAAAGGAGGAAACGCTTGTGGCAAAGACTACGTCGCTCTGTGAAGCTTGTACAGAATATCGAGCGAAGGTCCCGCCCACGGAGATCTTTGATTGAGCGCCGACTAGGATAACTGAGTTCTCCAGAACGTTAGTCTGTGAAATTAATTCCCCAGGATGATTAGCGTCTAATATATGGGTTATCTTACCAGCTAGTGGCATAGAAGACCTTGTACATGTTTGACTCGCTGGATATCTTTTTGCAACAGCTGTGCGCAGCAAGTATCTGGCTACTGGAGTAAAGGAATATAGTAACTCTTTGTTCTTCCTTGAAATTCTCATCACGGCTATTTCCATGAGCCTATCGACGTCGCCGTGCACTGTTTCGCCGGTAGGCAGCCGAACACAGCAATAGGCATTTCGGTAAGCACAGTGCAGATGGAGCCGGTATCTGCCTCGTTGATGGTGCTATTCATTACTTTATCCAGCCTAACAGAATCTTCTTAGTGTGAATAGTAAAAATCTATCTGGAAAGAGGAAAAGCTCCAAACAAGAAACTTGAGTGTCACTCGGGAACTCGTTCCTCCTCTCGGCTGCTAATTGTTTTGCATCCCTTATTTCCAAGTAAACACTTTTCTCAGCAGGCAACCTTATCTACATAAGATCCCAAGATATATCTCGGCATCGTTAATTAAAGGTATTCAACACTGATTGGACCTTGATCCTCGTCTTGTCTTTAGATAGTCAGAACGCATCCATGCGCCCTCTATATTTTAAGCTTACCGCCATCTTGCCTATGTCTGCGACGTTTGCGGAAACACTGTGATCCACTTGACCTTGCTCTCCTCCGAAGTTCTCTTCAATTTAAAAGGTGAGCTTTTACAGTTTCATCCTGCCGTGGAGTTTTTACTTGTGTGAGCACGGATGAACTTGTTTGGGGGCCTCGGCTTCTTCGCATTTTATGCGAAGAGTTCTATTCCTACTTTGGGCTTCCTATTCGGTTGTGTTGTCAAAGGTTTAAGCAGATTTCTGGATAAAGGCAGTAATTAAAGCCAGAACGTGCGTTGGAGAGGACAAGCATCAACGAACGCGAAGCACGCTGTATTTGCATTTCTTGTGCATTATAAATTAATCCTTTTGCTTACCGGCAATTATTGGTTCTCTTTCCTGAGGGGAAAGTGCGTGTTCCTCAAATGAGCTCCCGCTTTCTCCTGATCGCGCCCCCCAGAGTTCCTGCCATGAGTGGTGGGGGACAGCTAGGACCCGTTGCTAACAATCAAGTACTCTATCAGCAGCTGGAGTGCAAAGTTTCACGAAACAAATCCTTGTACGAGTAGATGGAACACAGGTTTGATCCTTGTAGAACTAGACGCTTTGATCTCATCCGTATTCCTACGGATATGCATAGCGAACAGACGGTGCATACAGGAACGCCTAAGCGCACTCGAAGCATACAGGTACACAAGGGGTGTTTTGAAGAATTAATACTGTAGACTCGAAGCGAATTACGCGGCCTAATGTGTACGTAGCGGTACACCAGGAAGCGCATAAACTGCTGTAATATGTGTATATATCCCGGATGTATTTAGCTTTCTGAAAAAGTTTATCTGGTAATAGCATCCAGCCGCAATGGCAGTTGGATATCTGCGGTGTAGTATCATGCAGAAAAATCGTGTTCAACGTTAGCCCCGGGTGCCGAATGATAAATCGGTCACTATACTAAGAAGGAACGCAGGTGGGACTTTCAGACGCTGTGATGTCTTCGTGACTTTCCACTACTTATGCCTTTGTTAAAAACGGACTGAGAGCTCGCCGGCGAAATTGGCTGCTAAGACTATATGCCTGTGTGATTACTGTGCATAACTGCATTTTCTCTACTTGCATTTTCGGAATGCGTGGTGCATCCTGTATGCCTACTAAACAAGAATGGAAATCCACCAGGAAAGCTGCAAAAAATAAATAAAATCGATTTTTTTTTGCGTCTACCAAATTATAAATCCAATCTTCCACCACAAGGAAAAGACTAAAAAAGCAGCCAACTTCCTCCAGTCCGAGTAGAGCTGTGCGCTTAATAGATATAACGCATTGGTCAGTACAGTAGATGAATCTACATTAAATTTGCGCGTGCTACCAAGCCATCGTATCCTTATGCCTGTCTTCCAATAGTAGATGCCTATGGACTCCCCACGTACCAGTCCCACATTGCTTTCACAGTATCCTTCGCAGCCCCAAAGAACCCGACGTTTCCTAGAACCTGTGAAAGAACGTTTACTGCTCCCTTCCCATCAAGCAAGATTTTTAGTAGCCGCCACATAGTAGATTCCAATAAAATGGAAAGACGGCCAAGAGAGTCAAGCTCGACTACTTCCAGTAATGAATGTGCCAGATCGTCTCTCTTTTCGTTGATGAGCTCGGCCACAACGTCAATGACGACCTCCACGCTCTGACAGATGATCTCTGACACAAGATACCTTTTAAAGGCCATCTGTATAACCGCAGAGAGCTCTCTCACTCTTCTGTGTACGATTTTAACCACCTGTTCCTGGAACGCAGTATTCTGAAGCAACTCCTCCAATTGACCTGCGATGGCGAATATCAATCCGCGAGTCAAAACGCCGATTCCGAGAAATCCCCTGCGTGCAGCAGCTGCTTTGAAGTCGCTTTCCACCTTAGTGGACTCTGGCATAACAGCGAAATGGATGTTCCTTGCCAGAAGGGTCAGCTGGGTCTTGATTAACGACTCCGGAACCAGGGAATTTGTGCTTATTAAGCTTGGCAGCACAATGCTCTCCAGCACACGGATACAAACTTTCTCAGCTGTATCTTTGACCGAACCAACCACACTCTTTTTAACTCGAAGCACACTCGATATCGAATACCAAACAGATGGCAAGACCGTTGGAACCACTCCAGACACCAAGCGAGGTACATCAGCAAGTAGCATGGACGCCAAAAGCCTCACTACCCCAAGCATCCCACTTCGTTCCTTTGAAATTGATGTGGGGCCAGGATACGTTTGCAAAAGCACCATGCTGCTCCAGATTGGCGATTGGCTGGGTGAAGAGGTAACACGACTTGCTCGTGACTGTCCACCCGTGATCTCCACCAAACCAACTGGTGTCTCTGCCTCTGTTTGCCCGCCTTTGCCGTTCTGAGACAACTCACTGGATTGGCTTTGCGTGCCTTGAAGCCGTTGACGCATTTCTCTTTGGATGCTTTGTTCGGTGCGTTGCAATTGCAGAGCATCTCTGTTGACGTATGTAAGCCCTTCCGCCGAACGCAGAACGATCCTCACAATATGATTAAGAATAAACTGCAGCGTTTCCACCACCTTGTTCTGCCAGGCAACCATTTTTGGCTTTAGTTTGTAAAGCTTGCTCATAAGCAGCTTGAACATATTGACGAGTCCATTGTGGACATTCTGGTAGGCCGCTGCAAGTCTCTGGTTCCCAGGACCTGCTTCTGCCGAAAAATATTTGGTCAAAAGACGCAGCACTCCCGTTGTCAAAATGGCTCCTGGGTGTCTAGGCAAATGTTCAGAATCCAAAATCTGATGAAGAGTGAGTGTTGTAAACGGGAGAATCTTCAGGGTAAACCTGCTCAGCTGTATTCTCGATATGTGCGATTCAATAATCTCAGAGATATCCTCGATGAGAAGAAGCGGAGGCGTTGTTATGGAATGGCAAGCATTTGAAATTTTCATCTCGGTGGCTTCACTCATATAGTCCACAAAACTGCACATTGTGTGGTAGACATCCTCTGCGATCTTCTGCAAGTTTTGGGAAGTGGCAGCGGAACCTTCCTCAGCCAGCTGAATACTGGCTTCGTGCACCACGGAGGCTAGTGTATTGTCTGCAAGGGGAAACACTTTTTGTTCACTAGATTTGAGCTCTTGGTTTTGCAGCACAACTGACCACTGACTCTTGATAGCGCTGCTTTCAAGCTGCCCACTCATGTAGTCCACGAAGAATTCCTTGAGAACGGAATGATTTCGTTGAGTTTCCGCGCATTCACACCTTTCCTTCAATGGCTCTTCTGCTTGCTTGATTGCCTGACAAAAATCTGGCGAGAATCTGGTCTTAGAGGAAATGCGAATTTTGACAGTGTATAGCTCTTGGCAAAGCTTAGAAAGCAGTTGATCAGCAACGTCCAGACCTCCGCAACTGACATTCTCCAATGCAGTGCATAGTGGATAGTGCGTTAGCGTTTCTGGAACATTGGCCTGCAATATCATGAGCCTCGTGGTGATGGCATCTACAAGTCGCCTGAATAACTGAATGTCATCCGTTTCTTTCCCGAGGATCTTGATCGCTGCTGTCTCTGCTGTGGCTGGAATCATGCGGCATACCAAATAAAATATACGGTCAAGCGTTTTCTTCACCACCTCTTCCGTTGGCCTCTCTTTTGTGAAGCTGGATACCAGAGTCTTCCAGCTATCATAACCGAAGCGCTGGGCTTCTCGAACGAGCACGTCCTTTGTTTCAGCTGTTTGCAACTGGGAAACGAACGCGGAAATAGTTGCCCCCCGTTGAATTATAGCGGAAAACTCTTCAGTGTTCTTAGGAATTCGAAAAAAACCCTCTATTTCTTCCTCCATGCCAGGTTGTTGTTCAAGGGCGATGGCCATTATCTCCCACCATAAAGAAATTATCTGGGGATCTGAAAAGCTAATGTATCCTTCTTTTCGAAGTTTCGGCCTTATTTCATAAAGTGTCGAGTCGACTGCTCGTTCAACTGCAGTTACAGCCGCAATCGGTTTTGAAATGGGCTCGAACAATTTCTTTAGCTGAGCCTTCACGGGGTTCAGGACGCATTGCGGCATCCAAAAACTGGTATTTCCAGGAGTCCACCGGACAGGTGGAGGCGCAAATGACGGGAAAGGTGCCAGCATATTAGAAACGTCCACCTGAGGGGACACATATAAGGACATAAAGAGCAGAATACTGAGAAATCCAACGGGTCACACCAATCAGACTAGAGCACTCACTGAGCCATAATGGTAGCTCTAATCCCATTTGCGGTACTTCGCTGCTCTAAGTAGTCTAAACACTGTAGTCTATTTACTCAGTACGCATTCACAGTCAGGCAATGTGCTGTGTGGAGTCCGTTGACATCGTTTGTGTGGCCAGACGTGTTGATAGTAACAATCGGCAAAGCACTTGACCGCATGATAGGTCAAGCTCGCTCACGGCACACAGCTTCAATACACTGCCTTTAACGAGCTACCGATGCTTTAAAAGATATAATATATTGGTTACAACTGATAGGCCTACCGCAAGCCTGCCAAAAACTTCTTGGAATGACCATAGGGCAATGAAAGCATTCCAGGTACTGTCTTGAAGGGCTGCACGATTGTTGGAACTCAGAATGGCCGCGGTTTCTGGGGGAGGCATGTGTATCAAAAGCAACCGGAAATCTTTGTCTTTGTCATAAAACGCTTTAAGCAGCGCGAGGGTAGTTTGTGTGGAAAGAGGCGACGAGAAGAAAGGTTCGGATTCTGGATATTTTTCCCTCATCTTATATATATAACCCAGTCCAATTTTAAATGCGATAAAGCTCTCCTCAAAGGTTACAGGCACCTGCAGCATGTGAACATGCAAAACATGGGATCTGTTACATCACACGCCAGAAACGCAGCAGCGTGCAAGCAATACCGAAGAATCAGCACTTCAGTAAGCAATCCGTGAGTGCTCTCCAGTACAGCCTGGAAGCTTCGCAGGGCAACCTACTTGCTTAGGGTCCTTGTCATTTCGCTCCTGCCCGGTAACGTTATAAAATGTGTCGGCAGAGAGTAGCTCGGCTACTGCTCCACGCACTTCAACAAGTTGAGCGAGCACAAGAAGCGTAACATAGACATGGTTCCACATAACGACCGAGTGGGGACAATATCGGTAGTTGCAGATTTTTCTGATGTCGTTGTCTTTTGGGAAAAGATGAAAGCCTGCATGCGTAGCTAAGGGGTTGCTTCTTCTCATCTTGTTAGCGAAGGGGAGAAAAACATTCGACCCGTACAGCCCAAGCCTGAGGCCGAAGAGCGAGCGCACGTGCATGCCCTTCGTAGGTAGCAGCAGGTCGCTATAAAATGATTCTGCCAACCCTTCCAGTACCGAAAATTGTTTTTTCTCTTCTTGGGGCGAAGATTCAGGGGCAAGGGGCAGCCGAACAAGAACGTCGTATCCGGCGGCTCGTAGGCTGCTTGACAGACTGGCCGTTGTGACACGTTCACGTGGATTCTTCGCTTCTTGTAATACGTCAAGCATTTGCAGATGAAAATACTTCAATAGCTGATACTTGTGGTCTTTCATAATATCCTTACCGGCATTTTCTTCCTCCAAAACCTGACTATATTTGCCAAGCATTACCGAAATCGAGGGTTGAAGTGTGCCAACCACGTCAATATTATGAGTTCGATCCATTCTGTGTTTGTAGCCCTCCAAATCTCTAAAATCTGCGATAGCAAGTTGAGCGTTGGACACCTTTTCGTTGATCTTCCAGTACTTAAAAAGGTAAGGTGAAACCATACGCTTCTGTGCAATAGCACTGCCTAACTCTATCATGGATTCTTGAAAGAAGAGAGACCCCCACATTCCATAGTTTTTTTCGCACTGCACTAAATCCGAATTCTCTGGGCACATGGCAGCTAGTTGATCTTCTGTTGGCACTTGTTCCTGGGTTGCTGACGAGGCTGTCTGCCAGCGGTTCACCCAATTCGTGTACTCATTCGCCAGTGCATCTACAAACACATCCTTCCGCGAACCCAAGGCTGCTACCAGTTCCTCGTACTTCGATTGCTTCAGAAGCGCGCTGATGCGAAGGCTCCACGTTGGGTCAGTTGAAATCCGACTTTCTTTAAGGAAGTTCATCTTTAGCGAGTACTGTTCTTTGTGTGCCCGTTTTGAGGCCTGATTCTGTGTGTCAGCTGAAACTTCAAATAGCGATCTCTCCCTCCGAAAAGCTCCAGCTAGGACACATCGGCTAGCTATATAGTTGAACACCAGCCATCTGAGAGATGGGTAAGCCAGGGTACCAGTCTCTGACGCCTCAGTATTCATTACTCTTCTGAGTAGGCGGACAGTTGCACGGTTGACCATCGCCTGAAAGCAGAATGCTCCATGAAAAGATATTTTGCTTTTTTACTGTATCAAGCATATCTGGAATGCATATCTACTACAAAATCAGGCGGATAGTGAGCAGAGAAAATGTGTCGCCTTGCTTTTTAGCTGCCAGATGGGTACATACCTCCCTCCGATCTCTTCTCGGCAACTTGGCTACTGGTTGGTTCAGTGCTTGTACAGCCAGCTCGATCTTTTGCAGCTTTCCACTACTAAACCATGTAAAAGATAAACGCTCTGCACCTGAGTCGGGTACACAAAATCCAATGATGTTGAAAATCTAACCAATTAATGCGCTATCATACGCCGTCGATTTGCAATTTGAGTAATGCCTTTGAAGTATAATAAGTATACGCAGAAGCCGAGATGGGGCGCTACCATGATTTAATTAATTGCACAGTTCACCAGTTTTCTCCGTGACAACTGTTTATGCTTCATTGCTTTGGACTTACCGGTACCTCTTATATATTCCACTTTTCTAAAACAAAAGGTACGCTTCCCATAAACAGTTCCAGTCAGCCAGGTGGCTGCAGAACTTAGCAATGAGCGAAGGCGAGACGCTGATTTACAGGGTGCGTGCAGCTCTGAAGGTATCACTGAGATTGATCGCTGCTGTGCGTAGTGGTCCACCGCGAAGGACGGACGGGCCCGGGACCTTTCCGGAACGATTGTGAGGCGTGCAAATCCCCGATGTGTAGTAGGACTGCTGAAAACGAGGTGAAAGTCGGTCATGAACCAATTTTCCAGAGTATAATATTCATAATCGAGAAGAAATGGAAAAAGGGAAGTCGACTTCAGGGCCTCCGCGCACTCCTGAATCTGATTTAGATCGTGGATGCCGGCAAAAGCGGACTTCAGGCTTTCAAGTGTTCCTTGAATCACTTCTGTGCGGCTTCCCCAAAACTCGCTTAGAGGCAAGTTTGTTGAGAACACAAATTCAGCTTGATTGAACGATTGGATCATTGGTGACTTTTGCTTTGTAGTCAAAATCGCAATTGTCTGCCCTTCAGTAGTACAGAGGTGTATTTTGGCTCCACTGCCGTTTTCAAATGCCTCATACGCAAACAGGAGAGATTTCCTTCTAACAGTTTTTCTCAACAGCTCCTTGACAGACGGGTCTTTAGAGTCTATGCTTTCCACGAAGAACATTAAGCGAATCTTCTGGCCTTTGATCCTAGCAGTCAATTGCAGATTTCCTACAAAGCCGTATATCGCAGACTGCAAAGGTCGATAGAAGAACATCCGGTAATTGGTTGTCTCGAGAGTCCATTTGAGGTCCCAAAGATGAAAGTCCGATGTTGTTGAAATGCCTTCGTATGGAGCCAACACTGTGTTTAAAAAAATCGTTTGCATTGGAAACCGCCCAGTGGAACGCAGGTGGACGCTTGCTGGATTGAGAGCAGACATAACGTGGTCACTGAATGCAACCAAAAACGCTTCATAAATGTATCTATGTCCTTCGGAATCCATGACACGAGATGATTCCAAGTAATACTTCTGCAGCTTGGCATGCACGATGTTCGGGCTAGAGAGGGCGCGAATCGGCAGCTCCTTGGCCCCCACAGAGAGGAGTATACTTGTAAGGTTTTGAGCGTAGTTCACAAGAGCATGAGATAGTGGCTCTACCACTGTGCCCATGAAGTATCCGGTCACGATAGGGGCATGGTGTCGCACAATCTCTTTCAGATACGCTGCGACAGTTTCGAAGGACCCTGCAAGATTCGAATTTTGCAGGTTAAAGTTGACACCAGTTAGCCGAGTTAGTAGATTGTTGAGAGCAACAGGCTCTAAATAGTTTGAAATTATTGCTTCGAGTATTGTATCCTCCACCTCAGCAAAGAAGCTTCGTAAAGCACGACTTAATATCTGGGGAATATTAGCATCGGCAAGAATGTTTTCCATTAAGCTGCGAGTTGCCTGTGATTCCATAATTCCAATGGCTGGTGCAAGAACGCTTGTCAAAAATATATAGTCCAAGTTAAGGGAGCAGTTGAGGATGACTGCTGCTGAGATCAGCGTTGATCCTATGCTGCGCGGTTTTAGGTGATCTGTGGGCTGCAACTTCTTTGTCATTTTTCGTATAGCATGGGGCAACACCCATCCAGCAGTTTTGCTTATCAAACTGCGGACTATCCAGGCAAAAAGGCGTCTCCTGACAACATGCTTCATTATAATTGGCCCAATTTTCGTGTTGAGCTCGGAAAGAAGGATAGCCGGAAAAGGAGGCGGTATCAGTTCTGGAAGAAACGCACAGAATTTCCATTCTACATTCTACCGCGTTTTTCAGGGAAGCAACAAATACACTGAGCAAACTGTGAAAGCTATAGATCGGTGTATTTAAGGCGAACCTCTCGACACTTTTAAAAGCAGAATATCCTGTCGCCATTCAGTAAAAGACCTGGCCTGGCGGATGGATCGAAGTGTCACAGCACTGTTTCCGGCGACGTACACACCCTTGTCCCTCATATAAATGACAAGCAAATCTGTGAGCAAGGATCGCACATGTCAACACACCTTGTGGCAAAGTACATTCAAGCACTGGAAAGCCGATGCTGCGTACTAGCAGGCATATGCACTAATTCAGGGTCTGGCAAGATGACGCATAGCTCCGAGGGTTCTGTTTGTAGTACAGAATAGGTTAGTTAGGTTGCCTTCAAAAACTTTGCTCCTGCATGTTGAGCATTTTATAGTCAGAAAATAACAGCAGTTCATGAGTGTCGTGTATCAAGCAGCACAGCTGCCACCTCAAGGGGTTGCTGTCTTACTCGTCAGTGCGTAGGCTCCGAAGCGCTTGAAATCGTCGTGATCGACAAATCCTACAGCTTGGTGGAGAGCTGTGAACACGAACTACAGTGGGACTAGCGAGCATGCACAAGTAAATACAAGGCAGTCAGCCACACGTGGGAGCAGTAGAAGATGTGATACGAGGCAGCAGTTTAGCCTCTTACTTCGAACAGCATAATACAGTTTCCTGACAGCTCGAGCGCCAAGATGACTGTAAGCGCAAAGTGTTCTTTCCTGCGCCCGCAGGCTCGCCTGCACATCTTTCCACGGGGTATCCGGAGTGCGGTACAAGATTTCGGCTATCGCTGTCCACACCTGAACTTCATATTGACTTTCGACCAATCTGGCATGCAGCGCACGGGCTGCATTCGGTGCCTCTGGTCACATAAAATGGCAAAGAAGCAATACACGTGTTTAGTACATCTCTCATACTGCGTGAAACTGTGCGCTCATACCCCAAGTCTACAGTGGGAAGCAATGAAGAGAAAAAATGCCAATGATGGAGTGTAAAAACACACTTCTACAGAGGCGGGCACTTCAAATGTGCTGGTCACTGTCATATTTGATGATACAGCAAAGTGCATTAATACAGAAGGCGTGCTCGTACTTGATATGACGTGCAAGCTTCCAGAAAACTGAAGCCATTCCTGGTAGGTTATTTTCGTGCTGGCAAGTGATCGGGTATTTACTGAAAGAAGCTTGTCAACTTTGAGTTTCTTTCCTCTCAGTAATTTCATCAGTTTACCTGAGCTCATGCATGGAACGTCACCAGCGTAGAAAGAATATATTCTTCGGATGTTGCTCGAGGTGCACTTCCGCAATTTATGTGACGCTTACGAGTGCATGCAGCCGCGCCTTGGCTGTAAAACGATCCTTCACTGCATGCAGAGATCATTAGCCATTGTACATCTGAACCAAAACACAGATTGTAAGAAAAAGAACTTGTTCCCACCAAGCAAAGGGAAGTGCACCCAGCTCGCGGAGAACCTCTGGGAATGCCTGTGGATTAGGTCTTACCATCTACTTTCTCAACCTCTGTTGTTACAGCTTGCTGAATCCAAGTCGAATAGTCCTGGTGGTTGTCCATTAAAGTACTCATGTCATTACTCGCCGAGAGAATATATCCTTTGCCTCTCAACCTCGAAGCCAACGCGTCTGTCCGAAAGTACAAATGCAAAGAAATCCCCAATTACCAGATTGACCTACAAGAGCTTTAACCTGCTGACACTTGCCAAATGAAGGAGTGAGCTACTACGTTCCGAATAAGGATGTTTCATACGTGTGACATAAGTGGCTCCGCGTTCCAAGAAGTCTTTTTCGCGGCAGCATTCATTCAGGACAGTCCTGACCACTGCAGAAAAGCAATGTGTGCATACGGCTTTACGTGCTGTTAAGTAAGGTCTACGGTGATATTGAATGTTATTCACGGAATATAAGATCAGGAGAGTGGCAAAAGGCAGAAATTGCGACCACTGAAATCCGGCAACAATGCGCTTTGAGGTGCTTCACGTAGTAGACAGTGGGTAACCAAAGTCAGGGATGACAAATGAGGAGCGCATAGTGAGCTACACCAAGTTGGCAGGCAGATGGTAGGAAGCAAGGAGGATGATTTAACTGCACGAAGAAAAGAGAAGGATGGAGTGAAAGTCAAGGTTCTAGGCACCTTCATCCTGTTTCTGCTGCTTTTCTGCCGCCGCGAGAGCTATTTTTCCTACGGCGGAAGGTGCTGAAGGAAAAAAGCAGCAGCAAACAAGACGCTGGACGCATATTGATACTCCTGGCACATCTGAAAGCATGCATTGGCCAGTGTCCTCTGCTAAGAAAGATAAGAGTGGATATGTGAAGCTACACATGCGGTGCATGTATACACTACGAACAGCCACTTGTTTGTCCTTGTCTACCATTACTTTCTATTCCAAGAATCAATGCTAAGGACACAAATCCGGTAGGAGATATCTGTTTGTCACAATGGAGTCTTATTTGACTGGCTGCTACTTTTCTCTACTGCAGATAATTTACTGCACAATGAGGTGTGCTTACTCAGTTGCTGGGTGGCTTTTTGAAGTACACCCAGTGCTTCTTTAAGTCTTCGTTTTGCGACCTCGACGCAGGTTACCTCCATAGACGACATGCTTCTCAGTATAATGGGACTTGGGGACAGCAGCGCCAGACTCTGGCGTATGCGGTTCAGTACATCCAGCCACTGCTGCATTGGCAAGGAAGAAAGCGTTAAGTGGCCTGCGTCGGAAAATTATTATCGCAGACCTCACACGCAACCAGGAACGCTGGCCTCGCGTCTGCTGCAGCGCAGCCTTTCCAGCTGCACACTGAGGCCAAGCCAGAAGGGCATGGCGAATGACTGAAGCGTCTTGTAAATGGCAGTAAAATGGGAGACTCACTCGCCATGCGAAACGATTCCAGAGGTACCACACCTCCTATGGAGCTATGCGGCCTTCCCAATGACTCCTTTTTTAGGTCATGATACCTCGTGGACCCCAGAAGACTCCTAACTGGCTTAAACATCCTCAAAATTTCAACGGTGTCCTCGCTGCAGTTTTCCGTGAGACATGGCACGGGCTGCGATGCGATATGTTCCAACTTTTCTATTGCTTGCTGTATTTGCTTCATGCTATCTAGTTGCCGTTGCTGTTGTGAACCGAGCTTAAGCATGGTCTCTCCTGCATGGCAGAAAGGGCTACTAGGGCAGACATTCTAAGAGTATGCAAAACCATGCCACCCTTCCCCACAACTCGAATCGTTAGTGTGCAATCGCTAGCTTGTACTTCACTTCAGGTTTATAACTTTTGAATGAGCCCTCAAATGTATGCACTTTTACTTCCTTGAGAATCTACATCACCAGCCATAGCACTCCCACCTTCGGTTTTTGCTTTAAGCAGTGATTCCTTGACTTGGTTCAACATTCTGACTCTGAACTCATTACAGTCATTTGGTATCTCTTTACAGGCTGTGAACAGTTGGAAGGCAGTTAGCAACTCGAAGAGATGGCGATCCACGATGCATGGGCTTATAGATGTCTCTGCAAAAAGCGTTTCTGCGAACAGGCACCAGCAAACAACAAAGCGGCCACACCTGTCGGTCGACCAAACGGCTGTGGCAAGTATCTATTAATTGATAGTGGACCTGTTTGGCATGGTTTCACCGTATGATTATACATGCTGGAGCGACCACACTCGACGAAAACAAATTTAGCGGCGCAAGGTGTGCCGGGTTTGCATTACCAAGGGTATGTTTCTGCTCGCTGAACAGCTTTTTATTTTCTTCATTTGGGCCTAAAACAGAGAAGATCCTTGACTCTCTCAAAAAATCAGTATTTTCCAGGTCTTTCCGCGATAGTATTTCATCAATTATGCGTTGCAGATCTTCTAGCAGAAGTTTATGATGATGACGTCTTCTTGAACGGTGAGACATGCGGTCTTGCATATCAATCAGTGTGCGCTCTAAGTAGAAGAATGTCTCTGCCATAAAAAAGGTAAGACACAGAATCAAAGCCTGAATTTAAAAAGGGCATCTCGCCATGGACGCACCTGTAACCGGCAAATATTGTTCCACCCAGGCTGCCATACATAGAGTGAAACGCTTAAGGGTACAAAAATATATATATATACCGCGTGGCCAAAATGCCTATTAACGCAAAGAAGAACGCTCACCTCCACGAAGCAGAAGTGATGGGGATGGCTCTGAAGCAATGGGAACCACAGGTACATGAATAAAACGGAATCTGTAGGTGTGCTCTTAGATGAAGCGATCATGAGTATATAATGCACGCTGACACAACATGGTAATGGATTGGATGCGTGTGAAAAATTGATTACCATTTTGTATTAGTCTCTTCGCCTCTTGCAGGTGCTCATATAGGTCAAACCCCGGGCTAACGAGAAGAAGTTCTGTTTCTTCAGTGGTTGCCGGAGCAGGCAATGGCTCTTCAGTCGATTTCGCACTGTAAAATATCTCTTCCTCCGAATCCTCTTCAGCAAAAGAACTGGTAGTGCTCTCTGTTGCAGAACCCGGCAACGCTTCGTGGAGATAAATTGGCATTTTCGTCTCTCCTCGTGGGGCAACGATAATCTGTATGGGTATATTTTCCGTCACCACGTCTTTTTTTTCTCTGAACCGCGCTACTTTGGACGTTACCTGGTTCCAAATAACAATGGAGAAGCGAAAAGCTGACAAGACTGATGTAATTGATCTCAAAACCACATCCGCTGATATCAGCGGGTTGGGTTTTGTTAGCAAATCGTCTAGGAGCATTAAAATGCAATCCTCTGAGACATTACACAAACACAAATCTACACATGCAACATGTAATCGGTAGGAATGCGCAAAGAAGGCTTCTTAGATATATTCCAACGCAACCCTCAGAAGCCATTTCTGTCGTAGCTATAGGATACAACATGAAATGAACGTGAACTGAAACATAGCTAATAAGATATCAATGCAGCCCCCTAGGTAATTCATGTGCGATGGAGGGTTTTCCTGCCTTGCGAGTTATCACGTGGCGCTCACCGTTGAGCGACGGGGACTTGCCTATACTGCTGGGTTCAGCACAGGCTAGCGCTCTCGTGCAAAAAACCATGGGCCTGTGACACGAATCTGGCACAGGTTCGGTCGAAGCAACTTCGAGCTTTTTACAAACACTGCCCCTTCCCCTGCAAAACGTCGCTATCGATTTAGTTGCCGCCGCTCTGATGCCCCGAAAGCCTTCCTGAGGCCCTCCAGGGGACAGGAAGAATTCTGTTGCCAATCGTTGTATATTTTCTTGGGCTGCACTATTCCCTCTCAGCCCGCCCAAGAACGAATTTTGGTCATTCGCAAACATCTGCGCGCATCTGAATCCTGTCCCGATTGCTGTCAGCAAGCGCGCTACCTTGCCGTATCGCATGCCAGTTCCGGTGCTTGAATCAAGCGAAAGGGCGTATTCCCGCCAGAACTGGATAATAGCTTTAGGAGGGACCGCTTCAAGCTCTGATAAAGTGATCACGTCATGTACTTCTATATCAGCCTCCTCGCGCGCTGAGAGAACAATAAAACAGCATATGAAAAAGCCTAGTCTTTCAACACAAGCACAACATTATTTCTACAGGATTCCAGTTTTACGCTCAGCGAAAATACAAAAATCAACACTGCCGCCGAAAGGTAGCATGAATGCAAAAAGCTGCTGATTACTCACAGGGCTCATCTTGTGTTCTCCGAGATTTTTTTCGCTGCTTTGGAAACACCCATTTGGCAACCTTGTCGGCCATTGCACGAAGCCTTCGCATAATGCCTACCTGCTCAACTTTGCCTTCTAGGAGAAGGAGTAAGTTTTTTATATCTAAAAAAAACAACCCCCAAGCCGTAAACAAAAATGCAGCTCTGAAATTAAGCCTAATCGCTCAAATGAAGCGTCTAAACTGTATGTCTTTTCACGAGCTGTCGAAACACGGATGGCAAAGGCAGATTTACACTTTATTCTTACGCTGCAGACCCACTTTGAGTATACAGAGGAACGATCGGGAAACGATAGCCGAAAACGAACCTGAAAATCTGTTGCGAAGTGACTTGACGGCTTTTTCCAGCACCACAGGTAGGAACCTTCGCCATTCTGCCAGCTTCATAAAGCTCTCAACTGACTTCTTAGGGCTAAGTCTTCTGGCCTCAGATATACAATTATTGAGAATGACTTCATGATTCACGGAGAAAAAGCTGAACCATGTGTGGGCATGTATACCCCTCTGTGCAAGGGTCAGCCTAAAGGCCTCATGGGCGTATCTGTAGGGCACGGTCTCGTATGAGCATATAGGCAAAGCCGCGGTAGCAAGACCTCTTAGGTGCCTAGAACAAAGCTCAAGCGAGGCAGGTGAGACTATTTCAGTCTGCATTTCCGTGGATTCGAGCGCTTGAAAAGCGGCGGACAAGTCAACGGCGCTTGATGCCCTTACTACTGACAAAGATTGGATCACAGCCTTCATCGCAGTCACTTGTTCGTTCAGCCGCTGTGAGAGGACGCGTGCAGTTTCTGCCAAAGCAAATGAGTGAGCAGCAGAAAATTAACAAAGAAACACTAAAAATATCTCCTCCAGCAATCAAGCACACTAGCCCTGGTAATTGCTCACAACGGGTGCATTCATCCGAGTCGACGTGCTGTCTAAATCGCTTCACTTTCAGTACGAGCTGGATGATTTGCCTTACCTTGTTTCTTTCGTGTCTCCATATTAACGGATGACCTAATTTCTTTGCAAACTGGATTACAGAGTATACTTGTCCTGCGCCACCTTCTGAGGAAGGGGATGAGGCGAATGCGTCCGGTAGATCCGATGCGGAAAAACGAAGCACTGCTGAAGTTTTGCATAATGTACAATAGATAGATATCCTTTCGCAAAGCTTGAGCCACTAGGCCTATAGAAAACGGGATAGCATTTTCTGATGCCATCAGAAACCGCATAAATTCCTGGTATGAGAGAGCTTGCAATTGCAGTAGGAGTGCAGCGCTGCGATTCGCCTCCGAGTCTTTTGTTACTCTTGTGATCATGGTCTCTCGGAATGCAGCAAGAGCATCCATAATAGCTAGAAGCCTGTGCTGTATCACCAGAAACAAAAAGCTGTCCCCACTTGCAACGCGACGAAATGTTTCATCTGCTGGGCTCACGATGTTCATTTCGTTCAGTCCTGCCGTAAATTCTTCCCAATTCGTTGTCTCCCCATTCGGATTTGCTAAGGCGCCACCCGACGCAGAAACAACAGGTTGGTGTAAACCAAACTTCAATCGCATGCGCCACACTTCAGTGAGGCAATTCCTGACCAGGGCAGGCGAGTTAACCCGAAGAACAAACCCGGGAGCCTCACTGTACATGTCATTCTCGCGTTCGAAATTCCTACCCACTTGGTAGAGGCAGGCTCCAATGGTCCTTTTTTCTTGTGGGGAAGATGAATAGTCCTGCATTGGGCTTATTACAAAGTCGTATATTGTAGAAAAGTCCATATTATACAATCGTTGCAGCTCTTGCGCGATGGTCTGGGGAGTCACATTGTCGACTGCAGGACACAGAGCATGCCCAGCCACGAGTATGTAGACCTTCATGGAACAGGTCATTCTAGCTGTACTTTGATCCAGCCGGCCTTGCCCAATATGCTCATATCAATTTCTAACTTCTTTGCGGCGTGCAATGATGGCCCTCCACGGCCAACTAAGGCTTCAGCATACTAGTTATACAGAAAGGTAGGTCACGAATTGAGCGAATTCTAGAGCCCATTCAGTGGTACATCACGCGATTGAATACCTGGCAACTGTTCCAGATACCCTTCTTATTTCGACGCAGGCTTACCCAGCTGAACAGTCTTAAGCTGCGCAGCTACGCGCTTCGCTACACGGAGGAGGACCAACTCTGCATCACCAGTCGGTTCTGAGCCGCAGCAGACGAAACTTGGGTACCCTGCCGCTGGAACAAAACAGCTACAGATTTCTAGAGATTTGTCAAGGGTCTCTACGCTATGTATATCATGGCCGAAACTACGCACCGGTTTTCTATCCACTAAACAGTGCACACGCAGATTGGGCCTAGCTCTGTTCCAACGAGTTCATTTCAGATATTTGTGTTCTGTTATGGTATGATGACATGAAAACAGCATCATATACTATGGAAAAATGGAAATACTTGTTTTCTTTGCTAGATGACTTACTTTCGTCGGCGATGAAGCTACTGAACATCTTGAGCATCTCTGTAAAACATTCTCTGCTGACTGTCGGTGAAGGCTCCGACAGGACAGAAACGATACAAGCCACTCCTGGATTAGATTCTGGCACTTTAAACAATATGGAGCGCATGCGTAGCAAGTGAAAGCCACGCATATTAGACGATCCGCTTTCGCCGTTATGCTCTAGAAATCCACTGGACAATGCTTCGCGCTCGTCCAGGCTCAAATGCTTGCCTAAACGTATGCAAAGGACCACAACCAAGAACAGTAAAAGCTTTTATCTTTGGCACAAACGGCCTCTTCATTTTGTATCACAAGGAGAGGGGACTAGAATAAACATAACAAGGTGAGAGAAAGAAGGCCCACCGCTTGCTGCAAGGGCGTCACTAACGATGTATTTCAGCTTGGTCCAAGGCATGCGATTTAGGAACTGTGGTGCCTCGGAGAGGGGAGACTGGATGTCGTTGTACACCGTCTCCCAAATATCAGCGTTAGCTTCCGTGACTCTCTCTACTGCTCCCGCGCACTTTGTGTCGTCGTTGCGGCAGCGAAAGAGTAGTTTCGCTATGCACCTGGACGACAGAAAACCAGGTCAATGCATCTGGCGTATGATAAATGTGATCCCAGATGAGCCTATATGTTTCATATCGTTTTACGTTCCTAGTGTACATGTGACTTGGAGACATTGTGCCTTACCTGATGAAATTAACATTTGTCGGTATACATTTGAGTGTATTTACGCCTCTAGCCTCTGATTTGGGGAGACTCTTCTCCATTTGTTTTGCAACTTCCATTGTAAGCGGATTCCTTACAGATTT
This sequence comes from Cyclospora cayetanensis, assembly GCF_002999335.1. Lineage (NCBI taxonomy): Eukaryota > Apicomplexa > Conoidasida > Eucoccidiorida > Eimeriidae > Cyclospora > Cyclospora cayetanensis. The sequence continues at coordinate 6,312 of NW_020312678.1, read as the reverse complement.
TGCTGCAACCGAAACAGAGTACGCACAGCTTATAATACTGCTGTACTCCTGCCCTTGTTGTCTCGGGCACACTCAGCTTGGAAATGTTTGAAAAACGCTAACTCAGCAGAAACAAAACGCTTTGATGGGAACGAAGAGCTTACAAAACTGGATAGAAGAGCCTGAACAGTCAAGCATGCATGCAGGGGACCACCAAAATAACTGAGTCAACCGGTGGTGCTTATTAAATTGCAGCTTTCACAAGAAATAGGTTCCCAATCTTTGCACAGCGAGAACGTAGGTATTCACAACATGCAAAGTCTAGCTTCCTCCGATCCCCAAAGCAAAACTTGCTCGATAGGATATGGCCAGTATCTTGTGGTCCCTCACCGCGAAAGCGCCTCCACAGGTTTTTGTAGTGCTCAATGAATCCCAAGGGGGGTTTGATCGCTGAAAAAGAAAGCAATACAAAGCATAGACAGTAATAACGCCAGGATCGAAGTCGAATTCTTCTCTAATATGCATTTAGTAAGTATCGAATGCACCTTTATGCTGCTCGCTAGCCGCAGTTTGTTGTGAGCTTGAACACAGCAGCGCTTCTCCGCGGTCTACAGTCTATTTTTATGTGCTACCAAAGCAGAAGCATACGTGGGAAAGAGGGAAACGTGACGCGCATAAGGCGAACTCCAGGCAGCTCAAACCAAGGCACAACATGTTTGGTGGTTTCGATAAGCCCTAGCATATCTTGTGGAAGCGTCACAGTAAAAAACATTCCAGACTCTTCTTCCTGCGTGGTCGCAACGCATCTACGCCCTCGTGAGCCGTGTGTCAGCAGATCCACGCATTCTGCTTCACCAAGGGCAAACCTGGGGTGACACGGTTTCAGAATCTTACCTCTACTATGGTAATTGGCGGTGCTCTGTCAAGCCGTGGGCCGACCGTGAAGATGCGATGATGTTTATCCAAAAGGCGTATGCTTACTTGGTGAATCTCTGCAACAACTGCAAGACGAAATGCAGTAGCGAAACCCAAATAATCGAAAAGACCCTTTTTACCATCCAATTCGGTTGCAGCGGCAAAAAAGTCAGGACGGTGCTCTCCACAGAGCATATTCTCCAATGATTGCCTCAAAAAGCCTGGGAGAACGGAGATCATGCTGTCAAAGAACTGGTGCTGCATTCTTGCAGTCAATTCCATTGTTACGGCCACCCGTTCCACCATATCCCTTCTGAATACTCTTTGCTTGCCCGCAGGCGAAAGTAACTTTCGCCTCAGAACTGTGTCATACGTGAATTGCAGAGTTGGATGCTGGATCGCAGTGAGCTGCGCTGTCTTCAAAGTCGCCGGATCCAATTTAATAGCCCATGAAGGCAAGCGCACTTGTTGTACTGCACTCATAGCCGATATAGCTGCCGCATTCCCCGTTGTGGCGTACGCAGGGCTTTTAATGATCTTGGAGGCCAAAGTTGCACTAAAAAACAACGAACTGAACATATAATTGGGGTCCGATGAGACAATTTCCATTTTACGCTTCAGTTCCTCAAGTACAGCCTCCTTTTCTACGCTCATGACCCTGGCCCACTTCTCAAACGCTTCTTGTATATCTGGGTTAGGCGATATTTTCTCGTTCTTCTGTAGGCGTCTAAGGAAAAAGGAGAGTTCTGTGTTTAACAGGGTACGCAGCTCTGGGCGCATTCCCATGAACAGCCCATTAAATGCACGTTTCGAGGCGGCTTTAACAGGATGCTGGTTTGAGGAGCCCCCTGAAGCTCACATGCACATGAACGTCAATTCAATTGGAGTTCAAGGCTCTGTACTCAAAGAGCCTTGGTCTAAAAATGCTGCTTTGTCCCATTTTTACGTTCTCGGTAACAAATGAATTCTGCAAAATATGAGATAAAATGAAATGTAAGGCGCCCACTGGCAGCAATAAAAGTGTATATCTCAGAGAGTGAAATGCGAGCACGATGAAGATTCGATATTCGATATGCACTTTGGGCTCAGTCTTATTGACGTTTGTGTATCACTGCGCTGTGGACGGTTAGCATATTCTAGCCTACCTAGTAACGATACAATGTCTTTTGCCGGAACACCTGGAAGGGAAAACATGCGTCGTAAAGCTTTGGAAGTTGTCTGAGTCAACTGAATCACTTCAACCTCTGAATCACAGCAGCCATAGCAGGTCCACAATAGACAACTCACCTCGACCACTATTGCGTTGCTGAATCCGACTTTACATCCCCGCAGTGCCGCGCTGATAAACTCTTCGAGATTCGATAGCAATTCTGAATTGTTTATATGTTGTGTACGGTGGATATACACGATCGAGTAGGAGATGAAAACGCTTACTACTCTGTGGCGTGACCGGTGAGGCTTTGTAGCGCTGGAGAGCCATGAGGTCCTCTTTGCCGAAGGCACTGATGACGGAATAAAAGGCACGTTGGTCATCATGCTCCAGTCTTCCTGAGAGTCCTTGGTATTCGACACTTACACTAAAACTTGAGGTTGACGCGAAAGTCGAAGGGGTGCTCCTGGTAAGGTGCGCCAATCTGCAGTTGGGGAGAAGCATTGTTGCACGAGGAAGGGCCGTGCCGTGTATCCAGTTATCCAGGGCCACTGCCGTGAGAAATCCATATACGTCAAGATATCTGCGAGAGTCGGGAGCCATTATGGGATCACGTGGATCCCCCATCTGGTCAAGCAGCCACTTGCTTGATGCTGAACCACTTGTTGGCGTCTGCAGAGCCCGGAGAATCTCGACGCTATGCCTGTAGTAAATATCCCACATGAGTTCAAGAATATCCATTATGAGGCCTATTTCATCATCTGCCAGCAGCAGCTTGTTAGCAGACATGCATGAAATCAAAGTCTTTGCCGTAACCGCCCTTTCCACAGAGGCATCCAACATGTAGGCGCTCAACGGAACCTCCAATGCTCGGCGCTCCAGCGGCAGTTCCTGATGATCCAACTGCAGTATGAGACACAGAAGCACCTGAAGCTGAGGAGAAAAAAACTCCGGGGCTACCATCCACTCGTGGACTTGCTCCGTTATGTTGCTTATAAAAAGAGTTGCTATCTTCCGCACCCTCCCCTCCACTCCCTTCTTTAATTTATCCAGTAGCCCTTGTTCGTAGCTAGACGCAATACCGGCCAGACCCTCCAAGAATTTAGTGGTCAGTGTCAGTCTGGCAGCAGCTTCTGCTTTACGAAATCCAGCGAGTTCTTTTACAGGGACTTTCTGGTTGACAAGGATGTGGCGGAGCTCCATGACAAGCAGGTGCCGCATATCGTGTTCGGAAGGTGTCACATAATGCTTGTCAAGGTCCAGCAGCGTTGCAGCTTGATGTGAAGGATGTTCACTTGCGCCTGAAAGTGCAGGTAATACGGTCGACAGTGGCATTGAAGCCCCCAAGCGACCCGCAGTTTCCATGTCTCCCACCAACTGTTGACAGGCGTGAATGGGGTAGTCGACGACCAAGGCGCCTATAGCCAGTGCCGAATGCAATCCACACACACATACATCCGGCTTCCACTTTTGAATCCTATACATTTCGGAGGATGAGAGCTCGCTGAGATTGGCAAGTTTAGCTCCTGGGCAGTAATAAAAAAGACTGCATGCGCTTACCTAATAGTAGTGCATCTGGTTGGAGCTGAAGCACACGGAATGAGAATATAAGCAGAAACATGACCAAATATGAGATGCAACGACACCCTGTGCACAGCAGCTACAGATAGTACAAGGTCTCCACTAACACCGAATGCAGCGCCCCTTCACAGCGCAGCAGAACAGCACACCGCCTTACTGAAAAGTTTCTGGGGACAGTGAAGGAATGCGATTGGCCTCGAGTATTGGAAGGTCCGGGGCTTAATTGAAGCATTGAACCTGAGGAGTAAAAAGCATCTTCAGGGCTGGTGGGGTCAGCCTCCTATTCTGTAAAAACATTTTTAATGGCTTTTCAAGCCATATTTACGTGTTTCTGCTTGGTTCCTACGAGTGTGCATGTGAAATGTGACACGCGATGGGGAAAACGATGCTCGTGCCTCGAGCTGGGCATAAGGCAGGCACCTGTAGTGGCAAGTAGCGAAGCCTACGGGCAATATATGTATATGGTGGTAGTCGTACCTGTTGCTTGTGTGCCCTCGAGGGCTACGGCCTGTGCGTGTATTTTGCTAATCCATGCCACGAAGGCGCTGGCCAAAACAGATTTTGGAACCATTTGCCTTGAGGACCAGGATACTCTATTATGTCTGATTTGTGCTCAGTTTTAAAGGTGGAGGAGGCACCGTATGGAGATGGCTTTCGGTGCTCCAGAATTGTCGCTACTCGCGCGGACTGGGAGGTATCATTCCACATACTGCATTTTCCAAAGAGCAAAACCCAGGCTATCCCTGCTTCTGGGAGAAAAGCGGGCAACTGAGTCGCGTCATATTAAACCAAATGTAATTGAATGGCTCCAAAAGGTGGGAAGAGAGACTTTCAGTGCTCCCACCCTCTGCAGATATCGCAAAAAACGGGCGGATGGTCTGCTGAGGACAAATTTTAATGGATCACAAAGGTAGGACAAAGGCAAACATTGCCAGAGCAAGCATATAATTCGAAATACATTCAAAGCATTATACCCGTACTACGGCGTACGAAGGGCAGCTGCGCGCAGTCAATACTCAATAAACGTTTTTGAGAGGCTCGTGATGGTAAGGGGCGCCGACGAAGTTACAGTGGCGTGTCTAGTCACAGGCTCCAGGTGAACCTATTTTATCTTCCAAAAAAGCATATTTTCATCTTTAATACCTAAAACATTTAGGGTTATGCGCTATAATGTCGGCGGTTTTTCCGGCGTGTTGCAAGGATCCATTGGCAATTTATTTGGGGGGTAATCCTTGCATTCTGGTCTGCAGAATGAGTGCCCTGCATGCCCATAAAGTTCATGATTGGTTGACGAACTCGATCTTTAAAGGACATAAATAATATATGCATTGTCCTGAATCTTATCCATAGCAATCGCTTTGCTGTTTCTAAAGCTGTACAACATTGTACCTTGGGGTTTCCACATGGACCAGTGGGACAATACAAAAGCTAATTGAACAGCCCCCTCATCTTTATCTACTACAACTGAAAGCATTTCAGGTGGAAAATTCAGTTTACAGCTTAAGCCTTTAAAATATTACTTTGCTTCTTTGAAGCTAACGCCAAAACGCACAATTGTTCTCAAGCATTTTGTTTCCACGAGACACGGCCTACACTTTCCTCTGCAGTGCGCCGAACTCAGGCGCCCCTAGGCAGTTTCCACAGCTCGACCCATATTTTATTGAAAAGCATTAACGAAATAACTAAATGTTGTATGGCTAAATAGTGTGCAATTCAATGTCGTGTGCGGATGCCTTAGATGCTCGGCGTGACTAACGGTGAATGCTCGAGTGCCTCGGCGTGTAACTGTGTGCACCATAGCTGCCCCCCTTGCCTTATGTGAGATTTCAGGAGCGTTAAGAAAGGAAGAAATGAGCTCTATTGATGACGCTTAAAAGCTTTCTATCAAGCTTGCACTAAATTTGGAATTAGCAATTGCCTTACGAAGGGCTTTAACAAAGCGTTGCAGCTGTGCTCACATCATGTTGAAGCCAACCTCTGCCTCCCCTTCAGTAGTTGCGGCACCGTCAACTTTCATTGCAAGACGGTTTAACTCAGTTGCCGCAGAACCTCGAATCATATAAACATCAACGAATTTTATCGAAACTAGACATGTACGGGAACCCCAACATCTCCATGTATGCACAGCCAGTGGATGCATGGGGCCACAGTTGAACCGAATGATGCAGTACTATTACGTGTAACGCTCTCGCAAAGGTCTTCAAGGGGAGCTAGCTATTTCAAGACTCAATACAATTAGAAGGGCAAGTTATCTAGGGTTTTCAAGAAGGGCCTTTTCTTCCACTGTCCACGACCCTCAGGGACCCCGCCTTGATGGGCACAGCTACAGTGGGTGTAACTGTGCACCCTTTAAAAAATTCAAGCGTCCAAAATTAGCTGCACAAAGCATCTTACCCACAAGCACACAATATTGTATCTTCGTGCATTGAGCTAACACTACGATGCAGCAAATAAGATATACGCAAAGAAAAACCAGGAACTTGACTATTTACAAGCACCTGATTGAGTACAAATCCAATAAAGCAGTAGAATGTGCGTATGTGAATCTAAGTCGACTAAACCTTCCCCCCTTTCATTTCACAACACGCACCTTCGTGCTCCGTGCCTCTACCTCGAGGCCAAATGCTTGCAGGACAGTGGAAGACTCACCCTTCTACCGCCACTCCCCAGATAGCCAGACATACAAA
>NW_020312677.1:0-1345 GCF_002999335.1 Cyclospora cayetanensis | reverse complement strand
GTGTACTTGATATTTAGATGTTGGTGATAATGTGTATACCCTGCCGTTTCACTGCACTCGGCTAGTAGGCTCGTAGTTGTTGATTATAGGAAGCTTGCGTAAGTGGAACCCTATGAGAAACGATACTGAGCATGTGCACGTCAACCTTGTGATGCATGCCTTGCAGTCATATCACTTACAAGATTTTCCTTATTCACTGGCGGCGATAACGTGTCTTCTTCGTCACAGCTTTGTAGTCTATTGCATTTTAGACAACGATGGGCACCACTGAATGTATATTTGGAAGGTTCTCGTAGGGACGCGTATGCCCTCGCTAGTGCTGACGCTCCTGTGTAGTTCATCGAGAGTTAAATATTTCAGGGTATGTCATCGGGCGCCTGTTCTCTAAAACGGGTCAGCAATGAAACCTGGCACTATCCTCGGCCACATGGTCTTGACACTAGTTTTTTGATGCAGAATACACCCAATCTGGGTTTTAGTCTTTACTAACCATGCTAGAGGGTTCCTTGTGGTAGAGCTGTTCCCCTGGCAAATTATCATTCGTGGGAAGTTTTTCAGGGTTCGACACAGTAACGCTGGTACTCTCTTTGCGCAGCGGCTCAGAAAGCAGCCAATCGTGCTACAGAGATGTCCTGGTTGTTGAGTAGGGTGTTTTGTATTTGCCTAGAGCTTCTGGGCTCAGTTTTAGTAAAGCTGTAGACAAAGGATAGACCAAAACAAAGATGCACGAGGTGACTAATCATTCGGAAGAAGACGTCTAGCTTGGTAGCGACCCATGAGCACAAGATTCGGTATGGGCGCTTTGTGCTCCCTTGGTAGGGTTTCAGTGAAACAGGGTAGCTGGTACAGCTACGGTCGCAACGAGGTACTCGAGGAGTGCTCCTGGTCATGCCGGAATTCGCAAAATAACAGAAAGTGAATTGATACATATGTTGTCCAGAGTCTGATGCTTGAGGCAACGCAACTGAGCTAAAGAGTCCTAATTGGAGGTGGTTTTGATATGCTCGGGCCAGACTACGTAAAGCCTATACGTCATGGGCTACAGGAGTGTGACGTAAAGTTCGTAAAAGCTAAACGACTCAAAATGGGGGATACACGAAAATGGTCTACATACACCTAGGTCCTGTGTAGCACCAAATGTGATAGGGTGATGCCTTTCCAAATTTTGGTGCTTTCTGTGCTACCAAAATGCTCCTATTTGTCACTTACTAGTCAGGGGTGTACGTTTCCACGCGTTGGAAGGGTAATTATCGTACATGTTTGGCTTCAGCGCTGTAGCCTTTTGACCACATTCGCGCGCCACAGAATACTTGTACGCTTCAGGCAGTACGATGATCTCCAGTGT
>NW_020312676.1:0-1352 GCF_002999335.1 Cyclospora cayetanensis | reverse complement strand
GGCCAACTGCATGCAGAACAGTGGAAGACTTGCCACCCTATAATTTCCTCTCCTCAGGAAAGAAAAAACGCCAAAACCTGCACATGAGAGCAACAAAAGTTCGTGCATGTGCCGACACAGGTAAATCAAGAGGAAGAAAACCACACACACTAGTCAACAAGAAAAAAAGAACCAAACCAACACGACCGTAGCAGCAGAGCGGCTCGCTGCTGTCGGAGCGCTGAAATGTGCGAGCATCATGCTACAAAGAAAACAGAAGACAAGTGAAATGTGTAGAGAATATCCATATACACAGCAGTTCAGCAACTCGTCGGCGCCCCCTAGAGCAGTCCCTGAATAAACCTGCGTTGCTGGTACGTGCAGCGTAGTCGATTTCACACGTCTTAAAGGGCATGTGCAAGAATGTAGGGAAAGCGAGCCTGAGAGTGCATACACATCAATCTGAGTGTAGAGAACACCTTCGCAAGAACAGCTGAGAGCCCTTTAAGCAATAAACAGAGACGAATGTAGCTATTCTGAGGCAGAGTGTGCAATCGGGACAGGTATTTACCAAGGAATGGTGAATTACCATTCATGGCGATTAGCGTTGGTAACCAAACACCGAATTCTCCCGCAAGCAACGAAGCCTGCAACTATTCCTCATCAGCCAATGAAGCTTACTTTCTTCACCTAACATCATTAGAAACCCCCATGTAGTGTCCTTGGCGCTCTCTGGTCTTAGAACCCGGTACCTCCTTTGTGGATCATCCGCCTCTACACGGTTCGGTTGCTTGTGCTGCAAAGTCAGCCAGTAATTAAAGGAGCTCCCAAACCTCTTCAGGAAACTACTATTGCTGGTTCTGAGGTATCTCCAACATTAGGGGAAATCGATAGTGAAAGAAGGAGCATCGAATCCTAAGAGAATGGCAAATGGTCCTAGCCACCTGAACGCAAGCATCTTTTTCTGCTTACCTTCTGGTGCACCTCCCAAACTTTGATAATTAACCAGGACCAAGTCTACAAGCTTGGGCTACACACCTGACCCCGATTGTCCTTGTCCTGTGCTTGCGTCTATTGAAATTCGCTCATACATGCGCGTGCACTAGCCAGCTGTTCTCTAAGATCCTCTGTTGCTTCTGATGGCTGCTGATCCGGTAGCATCGGGATCAGGCCCGGCATGGGGAGAGGCTCCTTCGCCTGGCCCATGAGCGCAGAAGAGCAACGTGCACACGAGTATGGTGTGGTCACACATTATTTGCCCACTCGGCACAGGGAATAAAGTCAGGTCACGCAAGGGGATTTTTGTGAGCATCGGGTCAAAATTACTGCAGACGAGTGTGAAAGAACTACTCTGTTTGCCTACTTGCTATAGG
>NW_020312675.1:0-1383 GCF_002999335.1 Cyclospora cayetanensis | reverse complement strand
CAACCCACTTGCTGAAGGTCGCCAACGTAGAACGCATCAGCAAATGCACACCATCAGCGCAAAGGCTACGTTACGTACAACAGCGAAAAATTAAAGAACTAGAGCCACTCGAAGGTGCTTAGGCTCTCATGAACAAGGATGGCGCTCGGTCCTCCAATTCTCGCTTTCACCTTCAGCCAATGCAATACATAATATATGAGCATCCAAGTGAAACATGCTTTGAGTGCAGTGGACAGCCTACTCCTCAACGTGCCACTGCACATGACAACAGTTCTAGCCATTCCACTGCAGCACAGAAACTAGCAACTGCCCTGAGCCTACATGCATTACCTGCAGGAAAAAGCACATTCTACACCCCACTCCTGTGCATGCAAAGAGCGCACTGCCTGAGTCATGCAGCCTCCAGATGTTCACCAGCCTCCACACTAATTCAGCATCAAAGCGACGCCAAGTGCTAGCCTATGTCCTCGTGCTGGAACTACTCTAGTCTCATGGCCATCCTCGCATAAACATTCCATACACTGGAAGCAACTATCCAATTTTCCGAAGACATGGCATGGAACAAGCCTGTACATATTACGAACCGCGAATTGGATATAGCCCCATACTCACATAGGCGGCTCTATTGCTGCTATTGACATTGTTGCTTTGAGCACATGCAATACCACACGACGACACCAACGCAGATTCAAGCACAGGAGCCCTACTCCCACTGGCTTCCACACCACCTGCCAACTCAGCATCGTCCTGCCAGAGTCCCCTAAACGCACGCACGCCTGCGAGTCTCCAGCAACACTCCATGACACATGTCTAGGGGACCAGTGGTACCAAACAACACCTACGACACATTGCCTGCTTAGCCGCAAACACACTCAAACCCCACTCCCTTGCACAACCCACTTGCTGAAAATCGCCAACGCAGACAGGCATTAGCAAATGCGCACCATCAGCGCAAAGGCTGCATTACGTACAGCAGCGGAACATTAAAGAACTAGGGCCACTGAAAGGTGCTCAGGCTCTCATGAACAAGGATGCCGCTCGGTCCTCCAATTCTCGCTTTCACCTTCGACCACTGCAATACATAATATATGAGCATCCAAGTGAAACACACTTTGACTGCAGTGGGCAGCCTACTCCTCCCCATGCCGCTGCACATAACAACAGTACTAGCCATCCTACTGCAGCACAGAAGCTAGCACCTGGCCTGAGCCTACATGCATTAGCTACTGGAAACAGCACATTCTACATCCCACACCTGTGCATGCAAAGAGCGCACTGCCTGAATCATGCAGCGTCCAAATGTTCAGCAGCCTCCATATCATTCCGCAACGGAGCGACGCCCAGTACTAGCCTATGGTCTCGTGCTAGAACCATTCTAGTCTC
>NW_020312674.1:0-1387 GCF_002999335.1 Cyclospora cayetanensis | reverse complement strand
GAGACTAGAATGGTTCTAGCACGAGACCATAGGCTAGTACTGGGCGTCGCTCCGTTGCGGAATGATATGGAGGCTGCTGAACATTTGGACGCTGCATGATTCAGGCAGTGCGCTCTTTGCATGCACAAGTGTGCAGTGTAGAATGTGCTTTTTCCAGTAGCTAATGCATGTAGGCTCAGGCCAGGTGCTAGCTTCTGTGCTGCAGTGGGATGCCTAGTACTGTTGTTATGTGCAGCGGCACGGGGAGGAGTAGGCTGCCCACTGCACTCAAAGTGTGTTTCACTTGGATGCTCATATATTATGTATTGCATTGGCTGAAGGTGAAAGCGAGAATTGGAGGACCGAGCGGCATCCTTGTTCATGAGAGCCTGAGCACCTTTCAGTGGCTGTGGTTCTTCCATGTTTCGCTGTTGTACGTAATGCAGCCTTTGCGCTGATGGTGCACATTTGCTAATGCCGGTCTGCGTTGGCGACCTTCAGCAAGTGGGTTGTGCAAGCCACGTGGGTTGTGGGTGTGTGTGGGGATAAGCAGGCAATGTGTCGTAGGTGTTGTTTGGTACCACTGGTCCCCTAGACATGTGTCATGGAGTGTTACTGGAGAATCGCAGGCGTCCGCGCGTTAATGGGACTCTGGCAGGACGATGCTGAGTTGGCAGGTGGTGTGGAAGCCAATGGCAGTAGGGTTCCTGTCCTTAAATCTGCGTTGGTGTCGTCGTGTGGTATTGCATGTGCTCAAAGCAACAATGTCAATAGCAGCAATAGGGCGGCTTATGTGAGTATGGGGCTATACCCGATTGGCGGTTCGTAACATGTACAGGCTTGTTCCATGGCATGTTTTTGAAAAAAAAAAAAAAAGTTGCTTCCAGTGTATGGAATGTTTATGCGAGGATGGCCATAAGACTAGAGTAGTTCTAGCACGAGCACATAGGCTAGCACTTGGCGTCGCTTTGATGCTGAATTAGTGTGGAGGCTGGTGAACATTTGGACGCTGCATGACCCAGGCAGTGCGCTCTTTGCATGCACAGGAGTGGGGTGTAGAATGTGCTTTTTCCTGCAGGTAATGCATGTAGGCTCAGGGCAGGTGCTAGCTTCTGTGCTGCAGTGGGATGGCTAGAACTGTTGTCATGTAGAGTGGCACGTTGAGTGGTAGGCTGGCCACTCCATCCATAGCCTGTTTCACTTGGATGCTCATATATTATGTACTGCAGTGGCTGAAGGTGAAAGCGAGAATTGGGGGACCGAGCGGCATCCTTGTTCATAAGAGCCTAAGCACCTTCGAGTGGCTCTAGTTCTTTAATTTTTCGCTGTTGTACGTAACGTAGCCTTTGCGCTGATGGTGTGCATTTGCTGATGCGTTCTACGTTGGCGACCTTCAGCAAGTGGGTTG